>NW_017307004.1:465002-484833 GCF_000935625.1 Nanorana parkeri
TATATTAAAAGATACAAAAAAAACTCCTGGAATGCAATTAGTAACTTCTCAGTAGCTAAGCAGAATGTGACAGAATAATGTGCAGATTTAACACATGACATCCCCCAGCTAAACAGATGTTCAAAAGCTCAAATACACAGGGCCTCCCATGTAGCTCCCCCTGTTTGCTCCTCTTTGAGTCAGTTGAATCTGAAGCTTTTTTCAGAAAGACAATTTTCCACTTTTTGGAGCAAGTAGACATGAGGCACTGGATTCAAATCAAAAGATTGGTCGGAATGTGATCAAGCACAATAGCTCAGGTGCGGCCATTAACATACACATTGAAGATTTCATGTATATGAAGTCTAAGGAGGGTGCCAGACATTCTCAGAGTCCAAAAATGTGTTATTTATTATTGGTTCACAAATGACAAAACAGAACAGCCAGCTTTTTTCAAGGCATCAAAGACCTCTCCTTCAGGGCTTAAACATAGTTGGTAGAAAGAAGTACTCCATGTCAGCACAAATCACCAGGCATTAACCATTTGCTGCAATGAGATACAACCATTATTGGTGAAGCCCTCCTCAGCCTGAAAGTGTTCACCCACTTTCCAAGGTGTGTGGTATGTCTTCTGGCCTTTGTAGACTCTTGAATATCTTGTTCTTGTGTGCAAGAGTTTGTGCCTCCAGGCTATACACTAGGGTTTCTTCGACTGCCCCTGTTCTGGCTTCAAACCACCCAGTGTCTTTGCAGTACCTTGCAGACCTTTTACCAGGCCCATTTCAAAGGGGGGTTTTACCCCATTCTAAACGTCCAAGTCTTTAAATGTGTCCATTTGTTTTCAATAATCCTTGATGGAATCCACCAGGTCAGGATTTGCTTCCTGTTCTGCCTCCCTAGTCTAAGCATTGAGATTGTGATTTTCTGTAACTGTTGTGGTGAGATGACATTGACTCTCAATCGCAGAACTGTGCAGACCTTTACAACAGCGAACATTGGATAGGTCAAAAGATCATATGTAATCTAGTTAGCAAAGTGTGCATGTGGATAAGATGCAGACTAGAACATAATGAAGAAAGGTGGTGCGATCTACGCAGAGCAAAGGCTGAACTATGGAGAGGGGTGGAGACAAATATCAGACAGCTGAAACAATTAACGGCATATCACAATGCATGTGTAACATGACACTTCTTAACCCTGGGGATTTATTGGCCGGTGTGGACTTTTTTCTGGTTCTCGCATTTCCGCGGTGGCAAGGGAAATCCAGCTTTTTTTGACTCCAATGGAACAGTATGTTCCTGCTTTCTCCGCTGTGTGCATTCCCAAGCATGGAAAATTGGTAGGCAGAGTTTCTCGGTTGTCAGTGTCTGGACCCAGGATAGTGGTCTGTGCACCAAGCCCTATTCCAGGACCTGTAACTCCAGTAAGGGACTCTGGATAAAGATCTGATATGTAGCTGAACAGGCTGGATAAGTTTGTTGCCAGGACCTAGAATCTGCTGGTGGACACAGTAAATGCACTACTGCTGCTTTGGTATAATTACCTCCCCCACCAGGCGTAAAATATGTACGGCACTCTGGTTAGAGTGAATCAAAGGGTTTTCACCTTTTGGAGTTTCTGCATGGTATAAAGCCTTAGTTGCAGCTGGTTGTGGTTATGTACCTTCAGGGGTGAGATCTCTGCCTTAGCCATTCTTTTCCAGACACTGGTGGCATTTTGCTCTACAAAAAAAAACTGGTTTGTCCAGTTCAAGAATTTTGTGTCTGAGTGGACTGGAAAGAAAAAAATAATTTTTGTTTTTTTCCATAAAGTCCCTTTCTCAGAGTTCTTGCCCCCCTCTGTGTATTATAGCCTTTTGACTTTTGGTACTGCTTGCTATAAAACTGAAGCTTCCAGGTCATGGGAGGGGTTTTACGAAGGGCTGGTGTTTTTTTGGAGGTCATTTGCTAGTATCCAGTTCTTCTGTAGGCAGTAGTATAACTCAGTTGTTCAAAACGCCTACATCCCTCAATGGATTCTGCTAAACACAAAAAAAGTTGAGTACAGATATCATATATAAGATAACCCATTGGAGAGCTATCTAATGATGTGCATCGCCCAGTGCCTATTGGTAACCGGAGACCTATAAGAAATTTGTTCTTTACTCCATATGATTTGGAGATGTATATAATATATATAATCAGGTCTGAGACAAGCTGTTTCTATACCCAGAAGACAAAGACAAAAGGAAAAATGGAGATAGATTCAATTCTACAGGATGTTCAAGCAACACTTCTGCTTCCAGCCAGCTGTCTGTGGCCACTAAAATTGCTGGAATAGAGGATGCATTTAAAAGTGCGAAAGAGTATGTTTCAGAGTGTACTATCTGGTTCATACTCTAATTTTCTCTTCTAGATACACTTTTTGCTTGTTAGGTTTTTAACTTCTGTTCCTTCATTATCTGAGAACGTTTAAACCTGGAGAGTGTGAAATTCTATATAGCACTTTGATGGGTGTACTTTGTATTTATTTTCTATTGCTTGTAGGGTTTTTTCTGTAGTGTAAATTGTGTGCTCATAATATTCTGTCTAGACTTCTGTTTCAAAAACAGATTTATACTGTACCCCCATAGTGAGCTTGAGTAAGACTGGATATCCAGTGAAGCTTGTTTTTGTAATTGCCTATATTTTTGAATGTTGCGATATACAACCTTTTAAGTTCATCGAATCAAAATATTTTTCCCATCTCCTCTAGGCGGGAGAGCTCCATCAATGGTAACCTTTCTATTTCTGTGGAAAGTAGTAAAAAGGAGGAAACATTTCAAATGAGTAATCTCTCTGCATTCAGCAAACTTGCTGGGACTAGGCAGATTAGTCCTGCCGGTCAAACTGGCTATTTTTTATTTTTGCTTTCTCCTCTCTCTCTCCCTCTCAAGAAGTTTGTCCCCAAGCCTTTCCAATCCATTGTCGCTTATGACTTTAAATGAGTCTGATCCGGTTGATTCATCTGTTGATCCGTTTGCTAATGGTGCTGATATACACATTGGTAATCTAGATTATAGGAGGTCTAGAAAGGAGCTTCTTCAGACACTGCAGGAAATATTTTCCAGATTTGGAAAGGTGAGTTATTTTAAATATGTACATACTGGAAAATACTGAAATTTGGGTAGAATATTTGCATTTGTAAAATGGCATACTGAGGTGAGTTTGTATGCACCCTGGTTCATCTCCATACTTGTGTAAGAGCGGTCTGTCTCTTGAAAATATAATTTTTTGTTTTGTTTCCATTTTGTTATGATTAGATAAAACATCTAGAGCTCAGTCCTCATACAGATTATCAGCTGAAAGCCACAGTTCAGATGGAAAACCTTCAGGAAGCAATCTGTGCTGTTAACAGTCTGCATAGATACAAAATTGGTAGTAAGAGAATCCAAGTGTCCCTGGCTACAGGAGCAACCAACAAATCACTATCTTTACTGAGGTACATGAAATCTGCCTGTTTAGACTTTCAAATGTAGGCTTTGCATTTCTAACATGTATACCTCATATTTATTTTTTCAATTATTATTCTTAATTACTTTTTTTCCCTGATCTCTTAAACAGTTTTGGTGCTATTTCTATCCTGCAAGATGCCCCAGCTTGCTGCTTACCTTTATTTAAATTCACAGAGATCTACGAGAAAAAGTATGTATTTAAAACTATAGTTTTATATAATATCTTTAACAAAATTTTCTTAGAAAATAACAGGAACAGGTACTAACCATTCCTGAAAAAAAATTTTTGCAAACTTAACTAGAGGTGCACCGAAATGGAAATTTCTAAACCAAAATAAAAAAAATTGTCAGGCCGAAACCAAAATTTTTTTTTATTTTAACTTTTTCAATTTTTTATATTTTTATTAAATATTTTTACTTTTTAGTGGCTTTGGGGAAATATTAGGGGTCTAAACAGACCCCTGATATCTCCCTTTTTAAAATGGAAAAATTTTGAGAACACGGTCCTCAACCTCTGTTTCTGCAGCCCCAGTTATCAATGAACAGGAATCCTTGAGTGTTCCAGTTCATTCATAACATGAGAACATAGTGTGTTTACTAGCACTACAACTATGAATGAACAGGAGGTGATGTAGATCACGTCCCATTCATAATTGAGGATATAGTAACCATACTATGTCCTCAATTATGTACAAACACTCAGCGATCACTGAGGAGGCTGAGTGGGGGCAGGGGGGAGAGCTCAGCCTCCTGTGACAACGCGTGCTGTCTCTGCCCACACACCGCTCTGCCAGACTGTTATAGGAGGCTGAGCAGTGTGGCAGGAGGGATGCCGGCCTCTCACAGCCCCTGGCCGGCTGTCACACTTTCTCTCCTCCCCGCTGGGGCACAGAGCAGCGCCCAGCGGGGAGGAAAGAAAGCAAGGATGCACCGATGGAAATGGCAATTTCGGCTTTTAGCCAAAAGTGCAATTTTCGGCCGATATATCGGTGTATCCCTAAACTAAACTTTTCTCTTTAGGATACAGTTCTCCATGCTTTCTTTCTATGGTTTATACTGCTGACTACTGTCTAATTGGAAACTAGGCAAAAACATTGAAAGAGGCCATCCTATAACCTATCCCTTACCATTCTTGCTTAGTTTAGGTGTCCTAAGGAGGATGGACATCTCTCGCCCATTTTGCTTGTTTAAAACTTCTGGGGATTTTTTTCTTCAATGAAGAGCTGCTGCTAGATTCAGAATAGATGTCTGAAATCCTGGTAGTCTCTCTATTTAGCCACAGAGCTGAATTACTTAAAATATATATTTCCCATAACGTCTTCCAGGACAGCATCACGAGATGGAATCTCCACCTAATGTCTTCCAGGACAGCATCTTGAGATATGGAGGCTCCTCCCAATCCCACGGGAAACGCTTCACCATTAACCTTTTGGCCAGCTCATCAGTCTTTGTGTTTCCTCAGGCAACCTGAGGATGTGCGTCACAGGAACGCTGGGGAGAGCCTCCATATGGTAAGTGGCCAGGGGGGCTTTCTCTTTCAAAATGTGGGTAACAGGCTTACCTAGGGCCTCCAGCTAGTCCCTCTAGCAAGGCAGGGGGTACGCTGGCTCTGCTTCCTCCTTCAGTGCCCTGCGAGGGCCAGGACCAGAATGGCATTGTTTCTTGGCTGAGTCGCGGGGAGAGGGTGTCCGCCGGTCAGAGGGGTTCGTCCTGTCTCCGCGGCTCCGGGAGCTTCTCCACAGCCAGACCGGGTGACCGTGTACATCACTTCCGGTGCGAGTGACGTCCCTTCCGGGCGCCGAAGCTTATGCGTTCCAAGCCTCGTTTTCGGCGCAGGAAGAAGGGGAGGGCCTTGGCTGGTGTTAATTGGCTCACTTCTCAGTAGTGACTAAGAAAGAGCTGGCGGTTTGTTTGAACACACTTCGAGGATGGATACTTTGCCTCTGCAGGCCTCTACAGCAGCAGATTCAGTTCCTTCAGGCACCAGCCCGGCACAGGTATGGGTGATTTTCTTATACATTCACCACCCTGGTTACTCTAACATTTTTTCCTTTCTCCACCTGGGGTTCCTTGGAGCAGGACCTTTTTTTTGGTGTTGAGGGCCACTTCTATTTTTCTGATTATTGGGATTAGAGCTTAGCCCTTGTTGTTTGTTTGTATTTCAGGCTAAGACTTCAGATAAGGCCAGAGTGGCAATTAAAAAAATGTGCGGTTTGCGCTTGCAAACTAAAGGTGCCCACACACCTTAAGACCATCGCGTGCGCACACTGGCCCGTTCGGCAGTTGTCGAACAAGCAGGCCACTAACCCTCCGAGAATCGTACGATTCTCAGCGGGTTTTCAAGCCTGCTTGTTCGACGGAAGACGTGCGACCGTACAGTAGAAACGGATTTCTCGCGATTCTCGTACGATAATCGTACTGTTTATGGGCACCTTAAGTTCTAACTATGCAAGGCCTTATGTCGGAAGTGTATTGACTACCTCTTTAAGGAAGAGTCCTCGTCAGCCTGTAGTAATCTTTAACAACAGTTAAGGAGGGGCTGGCTTCTACTTTCCAATCCTTCAGATCAGTTTTAGAAGTCTTTAAACCTAACCCCGGTGCCGCATCAACACCTGCTGCTACAGGGGCTGGCCAGACAACTCCCAGGGCATCTGTGGGGTTGTCTGAGGAGGAGCTTAGTGAAGCAGGCCCCTCATGGTTACTCTTCAGAAGATTTAAGCGCCCAAGAGGAAGTGTCTCCTACCTCCTAGATATAAATTTGTCCTTGGAGGATGTGGATGATTTGCTTGCTGTCATTTATGGTACTCAGGAGATCCATGAGGAACAGGTGCAACCTTCTCGCCATGACCTCATGTATTAGAGTCTACAACAAAAGAAGTTTAAAGTATTCCCTGTACATAATGGCCTCTCAGACGCAGTAGTCAGGGAATGGGCGGAGCCTGAGAAAAAGCCTCTCGGATCCACTAATCTCAAACGGAGGTTCCCGTTTGACGATGACCCACACCAAAGCTGGATGCTCCATTGGCAAAGGTTTCCAAAAGGTCAGATTTGCCCTTTGAGGACATGGGTGTTCTCAGAGCCAATGGACAAAAAAAATGAAGTTTTGCTTAAAAAGGCTTTGGACTCTATCCTCTTGAACTTAAAACCGGCCCTGGCCACGACTTGCATAGCTAGGAATTTGGAATTCTGGCTTCACAATTAAGGACCCACTTACTGTCAGGTACACCTAGGAAACAGTTGTTGGAGTCTTTTCCAATTCTGTTTAAGGCAGTGGGGTTAATTGCGTATGCCCCGGCTGAGTCAGTCAAGATGACAGCCAGGTTGTCGTCACTGGTTAACTCTTCCCGCATGGCTTTGTGGCTCAAAACAGGCTGTTTGGAGCAGAATTGGAGACATTTCTGGAAAGAAAAGCCGATAAGAATTTCCCAGAAAAAAAGCCTTTTCGGAGAACAGGTTAAGGCCCTAAGGTGGATAAGGCGGAGGTTCCCAAAAAACACTGGACGGGCCATAAGGGCAGGGGCAGAGGAGGGATTCTCTTTAACCCGCCCGCTCCATCGCCCAAGCCACAGTGACTGTCTACTTCTAGTGGGAGGAAGACTCGGGGACTTCCATCACTGGTCGAGGATCACCTCAAATCAATTTATTTAAAATCTGGTCAGGGACAGTTAAAGGTTGTAGTTCAACAATGTTCCTCCAAAGCGATTTTTGGCCACAAATCCTCCAAGACAAAGGGACAAAGCAGAGGCTCTGTCTATTGCTGGGGGATTTGGTGGACCAGAAAGGTTATCACTCGGGTCCCTGTTTTTAGAAGAGGGACAGGGATTTTATTCCCATGTATTTCTGGTAAAGAATCCTTCAGGGAAGTTTTTTCGGTTGATTCTCAATCTGAAACCATTAAATGGGGTGATTGCATACAAAAGATTCAGAATGGAGTCGATTTTCTCCATCAAAAACCTCCTACAGCCCAAGGCTTACATGGCTACTCTAGACTTAAGGGATGCATACCTCCATATTCCTATTCATCCGGCCTTTTAGCAGTTTCTCAGGCTCGCATTAAGGATTTGCCCCCGAGATTAATCATTACCATTTCCAGGCTCTCCCGGCCTGCAACTGGTAATTAAGACTTCAGGGAATCAGTATTATTCCCTATCTAGATGACATACTGTTGTCAGCTGCTTCAGCCTGCCGGTTAGAGAACGACCTAGCTGTAACACAGGATTGGCTGCAGGATCTGCGTTGGATATTTAATTTTCAGAAGTCAAACCTGATTCCTTCTCAGGAAATCCAGTACCTAGGTTACATTCTCAATACTGTGAAGCAGAACACCTACCTTCCCAACAAAAAGATTCTGAAGGTGGTGGCAGCGGTCAGTCGGTTGCAGGGGGAATCGGCCAATTGCGTTGAGAGCATGTATTGGGGCTCATGATCGCTTGCTTACCGGCAGTCAAATGGGCCGGATTTAATCAGCGCCCGCTGCAGTTTTTTTGTTTAAAGAAGTGGAATCGGGATCAGGGCAGTAGATTTGCTGGTCCTGATTCCTGCCTCAGTGAAGAGAGTCTGTGGTGGTGGAGAACAGACTCATCTTCAGTCTGGTCTGGAGTGGATGCCTCGGGCCTCCATGACGCTCACAACGGATGTGAGCTCCTGGGGGTGGGGGGCACATTCTGAGTCCCAGATGGCTCAGGGTCACTGGTCTCGAGAGGAAGCCAGAATGTCCTCCAATGGGACGAAACCATCAAGGGAGGCGAGGGACAACACTACACAAGCCCTGGGGGTCATCCACTCCGCCCGGTCGAACGCCACCCCATGCATAATTCTTTCCACCGACGCGGAGAAGGCGTTCGACAGGGTGGATTGGATGTTCCTCCAGGGTACGCTGGAGGCAATAGGTGTGGGACAACATATGCGAACCTGGATCGAGGTGCTATATTCAGGCCCCTCGGCCCAGGTAAGAGTAAATGGCACCTTATCTTCATGCCCAATCTCGAACGGCACCCGGCAGGGGTGCCCCCGTCACCTCTTTTATTTGTGCTGTCCCTAGAACCCTTTTTACGAACGGTCCGCGCCACACAAGACATCCACGTCGTTACAATTGGCCATACGGAACACAAGGTAGCCGCATTTGCGGACGACCTCCTTCTTTCTTGCATTACCGGACATTTCTATCCCTGTACTCCTTGAGGAATTCAGGAGATATGGTATCCTCACGTTTCTCCTGAGATGGGAGGAGAAACTCCAGATCAATATTCCACCAGAAGCCGCATCTAAATGCGGCTTTCTTACCGTTCATCAATCAGCAATAGATACCAAGAGTCGGGTTACAAAATTATGACGAGATGGTATCGTACTCCGCAAACCCTCCATTCACTGTTTCCGGATTTACCGGACCGGTGCTGGAGGTGCCAACAGTCCTCGGCAGGCATGCTACATATATTCTGGTCCTGTCCGGACATCCTGCAGTTCTGGGATAGGGTGCATGCCCTCACTCAAAAATTCTCCGACTTCCTGGTTCCTCGAGACCCAGCCTTTTTTCTTCTACACCATAATAGTATCCCTGTGCATGCCTATTCTCAGTCCCTTACCAGACATATAGTAAATGCAGCGAGGGCCTGTATACCGGCTAACTGGAAAAAACCTGAACCACCGTCCATCAGACAGGTTCTAAATCGCATTCAGGATATCTATCTTATGGAGGACCTCACAAACTCAATATCTACAAAATATACATCATTCTCAAGTACTTGGCTTCCTTGGATGGAATTTGTGAAGTCACCTGAATATCTCACTTTTGGAGTGTAGCCCAAAACACGACAGAAATTGGGGGCTTTTCCATAGTTAGTTTTGATTTAATGTCATTTACTTCCCCTTAAGTACTCTTTTCCTCCACCCCTAATCCCCTTTACATAGACCTTATCTCTCTTTGCCAAGGGTTAACATATTTCATGGCCCCCTTCTCACCCCCCTCGTCTTTATTTGTCCAACATTCTCCCGAACATATGTGTCTCTTGGACTATATTCTGTCCGCGTATTATTTGTGATAATAATCATGAGATGCCACTGATGATTTAAATGACAGCATGGGTAGCCCAGGATTTGGGATTATTGCCCTAAATTTGCTTTTTGCTTTGAAAAACACTGATTCGATTTTCTTGTTATTTACATGCAAAAAGTTTAATCTGTACACCTTTCGTCACAGTTTCCCCCACTGATTTTGTAAAACCTTTGAAAATTTGAAAATAAAGAATTTAAAAAAAAAAGAATGTCCTCCAATTGGAGGGAATTGAAGGCTATCACAAACGCTGTCTTGAGTTTCCAGGGCAGATTGAGGGGTCATCATCTGTTAGTGTTTTCAGACAACGTTACAGCAGTAGTTTATTTGAACAAACGGGGGCACAAGGAGTCCTGCTCTGCAGAGCCTTGCCAGAGGCATTTTTGCTGGGCAGAGGAAAAACTGGCCTCAGTGGCGGCGGTTCACTTAAAAGGTACCCACAATTTCTTGGCGGATTACCTCACTCGTAATCAGATAATACAAGACGACTGGAGTCTAAACCAAGAGGTGTTTTGCCTCTTAGCGGAGAATTGGGGTCCTCCGTCCATAGATCTTCTTGCCTCGCCGGGAAATGCAAAGGTGGATCCGTTCTTTTCCCTGCATCCAGGAGATGCCGCCGTGGCAGTGGATGCGCTATTGAAGCGATGGGAATTTCAGCTATGTTATGCGTTTCCCCCAATCCATCTAATCCCAAGGGTCCTTCAGAAGTTTATGCTAGAAAGGACGAAACTCATTCTGATTGGGCCCTATTGGCCAGGGCGAGCTTGGTTCACTCTGTTGCTTTCCCTCACGCATTCGACTCTTCCTGTCTGGTCCCTGAGAGATCAGGTCTGATCTGTCCTGCATGCGGAGGTGAACAGATTCAGGCTCAAGGCCTTCTATCTGAGGAGGACATTTTGAGGACAAAGGGATTTTCAGTTAAAGTTATTGATACTCTCCTACATAGCCGTAAGCTGGTAACTAGGAAGATATATGGCAAAGTGTGGAAGACATTTACCGCTTGGAGACATAGGTCCAATAGGAGCTCGGGGATTCCAGCCATCGTGGATTTCCTTCAGGCGGGGGCGGACAAGGGCTTGGCTCTCAGTACGCTGAGGGTGCAGGTATCAGCACTTAGTGTGTTTCTTCAGATGTCCCTGGCTAAGACTGTGTGTGTGTTTCCGGATTTTTCAAAGCCCTCAAGAGAATCCAACCTCTTCCTGTTAGGGCAATGCTTCAATGGGATTTATCCACGGTCCTGCAGGGACTGACTGTCCCCCTTTTGAGCCTTTGGTTGAGGCGTCCCTACGAGATATCACCTTAAAGACGGTATTTCTGATTGCTATAACCTCAGCCCATAGGATTTGGGAGCTTCAGGCCCTATTAGTTAGGGAGCCCTTTTTATTGGTTTTTGAAGGATCGGATTGTTCTTAGGACCGACCCAGCCTTTTTATCAAAGGTATCTTCTACCTTCCACAGATCACAGGAGATTGTCCTGCCTACCTTTTTGTCCGAAGCCTACAAATTCAGGGGAATTGGCATTCAGCTGTTTGAACGTGAGACGATGTCTCCTACATTACCTTCAGGTTTCAAAGCCGTTCAGGAAGTCAGATGCCTTGTTTTTATTATATTCAGGTAGATCCAGGGGTAAGCAGGCTTCTAAGGCCTCATTAGCTAGGTGGCTGAAGCAGGCCACTGTGGATGCATATCAGGTTCAGAACCTTCCTCCTCCTGGGCTCGTTAATGCACATTCGACTAGAGCCTTTTGCAGCTTCCTGGGCCGAAAGGGCTGGGGCTACCCCAGAACAGATTTGCAAAGATGCAACATGGTTTAGTTTTTCAACCTTCGTACAACATTATCAGTTGGACCTCAATTCAGCAAAGGATCAGGCGTTTGGGCGCAAACTGCTGCAAGCTGTGGTCCCACCCTAGGCTGGTAAGTCCTTGGTTATCTCAAGATGCTGTCCTGGAAGACGGAGGGGAAATCCAGAGTTGGGACTTACCGGTGACTCTCTATTTCCAATAGTCTTCCAGGACAGCAGCTGCCCACCCATTAATGCTTGTTGTATTGCTGTTTTTCCAGTGGTGTTGTCTGTTTCTGCTTTTTTTCCAGTTTGCCTTCGGTTCTTGTGATGACTGAGGAGCTGGTCAGAAGGCGGGCCTTTTAAAAGGTTAATGGTGACGTGTTTCCTGTGGGATTGGGTGGAGCCTCCATATCTCAAGATGCTGTCCTTGAAGACTATTGGAAATCGAGTTACCGGTAAGTCCTAACTCTGGATTTTACTGTGACAACCCTGCAGCTCCAATGTTCCTGTAGAGGTTACATAGGTTGAAAAAAGATATACAAGTCCATTGAGTTCAACCTATAGAGATAAGACAACTGGATGTTGCTTGTACAACACACGGCTCAGCTGTGTCAAGCCAGATCTTGAAAATCTGTTGATTCACAGCAAATGCCAATTCCAGGTCCAGAGTAGATGTACCTGGATTCTCCCATCCCAGAGGCTCTGAAGACTCGCCAGCATTGTGTGAATAGGTTGTGCATTGCAGGAGTGTTTATACATGGGGAAACTTAGTGACAGGTGTGGGCAGCCTCCTTCTTCTTTTTTTTTTTTCTTCTTTTTTTTTTTTCTGTGTTCTGAAGTGCTGATTTCAACTCCTCCTGCCAGAATGTCCATTGATTACCCACACAGTCAGGGCTTCTTCTGGGTCCTTGGCCCACATGCATCACAGAAGGTTTGTGGAGCTTTGCTGATTTTATTTTGGCTGGCCTGGGTTCTCCTTGACTGCTATCTATCGCCCCTTTCACCTCCAGAGACACAGCATGATTTTCCACTTGGACTTGGCTTAACGTCCCCTGCACCCTCCAGAATTAGTTGGCTGGTCTTCACTTACCACCTGTTCATGAGTACACACCTTGGGAACACAGTGTCACAGTCCTGCACAACCTTGGGTAGGCAAAGCATCATTTGCCGGTGGTGTCTGTGGTTTACATGGTATGGAATCTAAATTTTGTGCTCTTCAGTAAAAGATAAATGCTATCATGAACTCTCTAAAATCCCCTTTTCTGATCGTTGAGGGGCAAAGTTCTTATTTTTATGAAGACATGTTTTTTATTTTTTTGGATGTGGTCCTGTTTGTAAGGGATACAAATGTTAGTTTTTGTGGCTCTCCGTGAACATTAGAGAAAGGGATTTTATGGTGAGTGCATTCATAATGGGTACTGCCTCCTCTCCAACAATGTGTTGCTAATGGTGCCAGCGGGTACTGTCATCCTGTACACTATGGGAAAAGTCTCTAGTGTGGATAATAAGTAGGGATGCATATCCGCCGAAAATGGCACTTTTGGCTAATTGCTGAAAGTGCCATTTTCCTGCCGATACATCGGCACATCCGTGATTTCTTTCCTCCCCGCTGGGCACTGCTCTGTGTCCCAGCGTGGAGTTGAGAAAGTCGACAGCCAGCCGAGCGCTGAGGGACAAGAGCGCTGTGAGCGACCAGTGTCTCTCCTCCCACACCGCTCGGAGCGGTGTGGGGGCGGAGACGGTGCTGTCACAGGAGGCTGGACTCTCCTCTCGCACCGCTCACTCAGCCTCCTGTGACAGTGCGTGTCAGAGGAGAGCAGGCTACATACACTCAGCGATCAATGTAGATAATTGAAGATCTGGTATGGTTAATATATCCTCAATTATGAATGAATGGGAAGTGATCTATATCCACTCCTGTTCCTTCATAATTGTGTTTATAGTAAACATACTATATTCTCAAGTTATCAATGAACAGGAACACTCATAGAGGATTCCTGTTCATTGATAACAGGGGATACAGAAAAAAAGATTGAGGACTCTGTGTTCTCAATCTTTTTTTCTATTTTAAAAGGAAAATATCAGGGGTCTTTTTAGACCCATAATATTTCCCCGAAGCCCCTAATTTAATAAAATATATTTTTAAAAAATTTAAACATTTTCGGTTTTGGCCTGACAATTTTTTTTCTATTTCGGTTTTTAAATTTCTATTTCGGTGCACCTCTAATAAGTACTCCTCCTCTCCAGCAATGTGTTGCTAATGATGACCATGCAGAGAGGAAGTCTTGAGTGAAAGGGGGCACAACAGATTGTTTATGCTTCACACATAAGCCCATCGGTTAACAATTACAATCTGTGTGAATGTGTGTGCAAAAGGACAATTGGGATAAGTGTAGATTAACCCAGAGACCAGAGCCAGTCTGTGTACATTGAGTGTTTAACTATGATGAAAATGTGGTTTGAACTGGTGAAAATTACCAGTGGGGCTGTGTTGCATGGAATGGAGGAGAAACAAATGTGTGGTGCTCAGCATGCCATACTCATTCACACAGTCGTGTGAACTGTGCCCACTTAAAACCCAACAAACTCCCTTGGCTAGGCATTGGGGCTGAGCTGGAAAAAGTGGCTGGTGCTTTATGGCATTGACATTAAGTGAGTTGTTTACTCTTCTAGGGCTGCAACAACTAATCGACATAATCGATTATAATCGATGATTGAAAAAGTTGTTAACTTTTTCAATCATCGATTATTCGGCTTCCGATTGGTTGGCCCTTTTCACGGCTCCACACACGCTGCGCGCCACACTTCCTCCCCACCTTACGCTTGCTGCAGCCACGCTCCACACGCCGCACCTCCTCCCCGCCTCATGCTCACTGCCCGCCAAAATCCACGATTGGCACAGGGACGCGGGGAGAAGAAGTAAGGAGGAGCAGGTGTAGGCGGATGACTGCCGCCGATAGATGGGCCCGATCTCAGAAACAAGTTGCTGGAAGACTTCTCAGGTAAGCCTGCACTTTCCCACACATGGTGCTCTTTAATGTATTGCTGGGATTTGTATTCCTCTATAGCTGATGGTACATTGTGCTGTATACCATACAGCACAATGTACATACACTGTATGTACATACACTGTATGTATAATTTTATTGGTGGGATTTGTTGTATTCCTATGTAGCTAGTGGTATTCTGCATTGCGCTGTATAGAAGACTACAAATCAAGGAATAATACATTATACAGCACAATGCGGAATTCCACCAGCTATAGAGTACAATAAATCCCAGCAATAATACATTATACAGTGGTGCAATGCCGAATACCACTAGCTATAGAGGACTACAACACCCAGCAATAGTACAATATACAGTGCAATGCAGAATACCGCCAGCTATACTGTACTATTGCTGGGATTTATTGTATTCCTCTATAGCTGGTGGTATTCTGCATTAACCCAGAGACCAGAGCCAGTCTGTGTACATTGAGTGTTTAACTATGATGAAAATGTGGTTTGAACTGGTGAAAATTACCAGTGGGGCTGTGTTGCATGGAATGGAGGAGAAACAAATGTGTGGTGCTCAGCATGCCATACTCATTCACACAGTCGTGTGAACTGTGCCCACTTAAAACCCAACAAACTCCCTTGGCTAGGCATTGGGGCTGAGCTGGAAAAAGTGGCTGGTGCTTTATGGCATTGACATTAAGTGAGTTGTTTACTCTTCTAGGGCTGCAACAACTAATCGACATAATCGATTATAATCGATGATTGAAAAAGTTGTTAACTTTTTCAATCATCGATTATTCGGCTTCCGATTGGTTGGCCCTTTTCACGGCTCCACACACGCTGCGCGCCACACTTCCTCCCCACCTTACGCTTGCTGCAGCCACGCTCCACACGCCGCACCTCCTCCCCGCCTCATGCTCACTGCCCGCCAAAATCCACGATTGGCACAGGGACGCGGGGAGAAGAAGTAAGGAGGAGCAGGTGTAGGCGGATGACTGCCGCCGATAGATGGGCCCGATCTCAGAAACAAGTTGCTGGAAGACTTCTCAGGTAAGCCTGCACTTTCCCACACATGGTGCTCTTTAATGTATTGCTGGGATTTGTATTCCTCTATAGCTGATGGTACATTGTGCTGTATACCATACAGCACAATGTACATACACTGTATGTACATACACTGTATGTATAATTTTATTGGTGGGATTTGTTGTATTCCTATGTAGCTAGTGGTATTCTGCATTGCGCTGTATAGAAGACTACAAATCAAGGAATAATACATTATACAGCACAATGCGGAATTCCACCAGCTATAGAGTACAATAAATCCCAGCAATAATACATTATACAGTGGTGCAATGCCGAATACCACTAGCTATAGAGGACTACAACACCCAGCAATAGTACATTATAGCTGGCGGTATTCTGCATTGCACTGTATAGTGTACTATTGCTGGGTGTTGTAGTCCTCTATAGCTGGTGGTATTCTGCATTGCGCTGTATAATGTACTATTGCTGGAATTTGTAGTCCTCTATAGCCGGTGCCATTCTGCATTCATTGCTGTATAATTGTACACTTTTCATTTCACTATATTGCCACCACACTTTTTTTTGTTACTTCCACCGCTCCAAGCTTGCTCCTGTGATGGACTACAATCTCAATACAAACTAGTAGTCCATCACTGGAGCCATTTTTTAAAATGTATTTTATTTTTTAACCGATTAATCGAACTATAATCGGCTAATGGATTGTGAAAATTATCGTTAGCTGCAGCTCTATACTCTTCCAGGAAATACCTGGTAGTTGCTTCACTGCCATCGGCTAAAGGGAGTGGTGGGAAATGGAAGAAAGCAAGTTTGTTGCTTTAACCTTCATGGGCATGACATATGTTTGCTTTAAAGCTGCAGTTCACTCCGACTTGTCAGATATCATTAGCTAGATCAATGTTTCAGAGTATAAATCCTAATCAAGAGGCTATAGAAACTAAAGCATTAGTTTGATTTGTAGATTGTGTGACATGCATGATTTATGTAGCATTTTCCCATCGTTTATCCTATGCACATGCTTATAGACAAATCATTCCATCAGCTAAGCCTTTTATAACTTTTTTTTTTTCCAGGTTTGGAAACAAGCTGATTGTGTCGGACCTGTACAGATTAACAGACACTGTTACTATCCGTGACCAGGGGAGTGGAAGACTGGTCTGTTTGCTGCCAAGTTTTCAGGCAAGACAAAGCCCTTTAGGGTCTTCTCAGTCACATGATGGCTCATCTTCCACCTGCAGTCCTGTGGTATTTGAAGAACTGGAGTATCATGAACCATTCTGCAGGCAGCATTGCACCAATAAGAAGTTCAGGTACATCTCTTGCAAATTGGTGGTTTTGTGCCTTAATTAGAACAACGAATTAGTGAGAGTTGTTAGTTTTTTGGCGTTCTGACTTGAAATAACCTCTGGCATAAGCCCTATTTTTCATCAGTTACTCTGCAGTGGAGAAATGGCAGTTTGAATTGAGGCCAGTTTCTATGTGTTCTGTGTATGTTTGTAGCCTTACGTTAAGGTGGCCATACACTAGTAAATTTTCGGTCGGAAATTATTAATTTCTGTTATGAACACTTGTTCGATTTATAGCTAGAATACCCCATCAAGCATAGTCAAATGTAGATTTTGGAATCGTTATTAGACGTACTAACCAACCAATTTTTGACTACGGTATTTTCCTTTTCCGCATGTGCTGTGTTTTTGCAGAGATTTGTGCTCAACGAAAACCTCACTGATTTTTTTGCTCAGTCAAAAAAAATGTTCTCAACCTGACCAAACATTTTTAATCACAATATCAAAAAGGAAAATCAGTGATGTAACATCAACTGTTCGATTTCTGTTTAAAAGGCCGTTCATGTACAATTTCCGAATGAAAATCGCATGTATGGGCACCTTTTAAACTGTAAAAAGGGAAAACTTTCACATCCAGCTTTTAAAGTGAGCCTGAATATGTACACTAAAATTTACAGGTATGGATCAAGCTGTAAAAGCACTTTAATGCAAGCCCAATTCACCTCTATGTATAAGCATTATGGAAAAATTAATTTTCAAAAGTTTACAGCACAGATGGAAAAAAAATTGGACATAGTTTAAAGTGACATTAAAGCCAAAAAAAATGTCCCCTCCCCCCATGTAAATGTTAGCACTTACCTCAAATGATGTCTCTTATTCTGATCTTCCTCTTCTTTCCCCATGTTTTCATGCGTCCCTCCAGCGGTGCGGCGGCTCTCCGATCCAGCGCTGACTCCTGTCTGCTTGCAGGCACTTCAGATCCAGCGGTGTCTGCATGCGGGTGCACGCGTCCATAGACTTACCTTGCGCCTCTGCTCGTCTCCCGGCCGAGAATCCGAACTGCGCATGCGCCCGCCCCAAGGTCCTTTGCGGCCGTACGATCACTTCCTGATTCTCGGCGCGGGAGCGAGCAGCGATAACTAGGTACGTTTAAAACTAGTTCAAGCCTGTTTTTTTTTTTTAAACTTCTTGCCTATATCAATTTTTTTTTTTCCCATTTTGCACACATGCTTATGTTTAAGCTTGAAGATTAGTTAGTCCCCCCCAACCCCCCTCCAACGCATTATATGTTTTGGTAAAAACGAGACTGTAGAATCAAATGGCGGCAGTTACACCAATATTGTGGGACACTTTTTTTTTTTTTACTGTTTATCGAAACCCACATTTTCATTAAATACTCAACTTAATTTTAGTACACATATATTAACCAATTTTTTGGTAGAATACAAAAGATGAAAGCCGAGTAAATTCATCACATGCCGAGACTTTTTGCCTGCCCGTGAAACAGCAATTCTAACTATGACTGTACTCAAAATTGTCTATCGTTGACATCTTAAAAGCCTTTAGAGGTTACCAATTTATAGTAAACTGTGGATAATGAGCCCAGAATTCTTGCTCTCTAGTGTTCCCAGAGGTACCTAGCATGCCATAATTATAGTTTTGTACATAGGCACACATTACAACATAAAACATTTTACATTTTTTTTGTTTATTTTAAATAAGCTTTTTAACTTTTGAAACTTCTGAGGGAGTGTAAATTACCTAGCAACTTGGAGTCTGTTTACAGGTTTGTGCTGTTGGACATGCTTGCGTCCGTGGCAGTGAGAGAGTTAATGCCAATAGTCTGAGCACGTGTGTGTCTCAACCTAAAAGAAAAAAAAATTCTCATCCATTTAGGGACATCATATGAGTTCGGGTTATACTGCCGCCTACAAGAGTATTGGACACTGTCAAACAAAATATGTATTCCAGCCCAGGATAGTCCCCCTCCTACTTCCAGGATGGCTTATTTTCTGCTACTGTTTTAGGAGGATGGACGTTTTCTTCTCGGCTATGCTTGGTCTCTGTGTCTAACTTTTTTTTTCCGCTTGAAAATATTTTCTTCAATTCTTCTTTTTATTTCCTCTTCAATTAAGTTTATTTGTTACATTGCTAAAGCTGGACTCTACTATTGCAGTTATCTGGAATACTTTGGACACCTCTTGCTATCTGACCCTCATGCACTAACAGTTGGCTGAGTTTTTGTGAGTACCTGAGGCCTTGCCTCATATTCTGAGTGTATTTGCATCACTGCCACAAGGTCGCAATATGTCTGTATGTAGACTACCTACCCATTGTGGCTCACTGAAATGCCACGTATTGAGATCCTACGAGGGGGTTCTATCTCTGTCATTGACAATGTTCAGGTTGCCGGTATGTTTCCTGTTGGGAAATTGTGGTTTGTTCAGTTAAGGTTGACCATTTTCAAGCTTTGGTCTAGTTGGTGTCTCCTTCCCATGTTGAGACATACCTCACTGGTTAAGTACCTTTCTCCCTCTCTCCCCCTTCATCAGGTTTTGGTCTCCTGGGCAGCTCTTTACCTCCAAGCAGTTATTGTTCACATTGAGCCTGTTAGCGGTTGTTTGCTGTTGCCCTCCCCTCAGTTGGTACTGCTTTTCAATGTCCCGAATCGTTAATGACTACGTGTCCCTGGGTGAGCAGAAAAATTAGATTTTTGTACTCGTTTTGTAAAGTCCTTTTCTTGTAGTCATTGAGGGAGCCAGGTCCCACTACTGTTATAATCCATGGTACTGCTTGCTTCAAAACTGAGGCATGTTTTACCGTATATACTCGAGTATAAGCCGAGTTTTTCAGCCCATTTTTTTGGCTGAAAAGTGCCCCCCTCGGCTTATACTCGAGTCAGCGTGCTCTGGTGTCCCTTTTTTAAAAAGTCAGCGGGCTCTAGGTACGCTGGTCACGTTCTAAGTAGGGGTGCCGAATCCACGGTTGATCGTTCATTTGATCTGTACTCACCTCTCCGCCGGCTTCCGGGTCTTCCGTCGGAGATCCGGTGACGTCACGGACATCGACGTCACCGGACTCCTCCCCCCCTCCCCGAGTGGCTCTGTCGGCTATCGAAGGGAAGGGGGGAGGAGTCGGGTGATGTAGTTGTCCGTGATGGGTAACGAAGGGAAGGAGAAAGGAGTCCGTTGACGTTGATGTCACCGGACTCCTCCCCC
>NW_017307004.1:487906-523387 GCF_000935625.1 Nanorana parkeri
CGTTTAAAACTAGTTCAAGCCTGTTTTTTTTTTTTAAACTTCTTGCCTATATCAATTTTTTTTTTTCCCATTTTGCACACATGCTTATGTTTAAGCTTGAAGATTAGTTAGTCCCCCCCAACCCCCCTCCAACGCATTATATGTTTTGGTAAAAACGAGACTGTAGAATCAAATGGCGGCAGTTACACCAATATTGTGGGACACTTTTTTTTTTTTTACTGTTTATCGAAACCCACATTTTCATTAAATACTCAACTTAATTTTAGTACACATATATTAACCAATTTTTTGGTAGAATACAAAAGATGAAAGCCGAGTAAATTCATCACATGCCGAGACTTTTTGCCTGCCCGTGAAACAGCAATTCTAACTATGACTGTACTCAAAATTGTCTATCGTTGACATCTTAAAAGCCTTTAGAGGTTACCAATTTATAGTAAACTGTGGATAATGAGCCCAGAATTCTTGCTCTCTAGTGTTCCCAGAGGTACCTAGCATGCCATAATTATAGTTTTGTACATAGGCACACATTACAACATAAAACATTTTACATTTTTTTTGTTTATTTTAAATAAGCTTTTTAACTTTTGAAACTTCTGAGGGAGTGTAAATTACCTAGCAACTTGGAGTCTGTTTACAGGTTTGTGCTGTTGGACATGCTTGCGTCCGTGGCAGTGAGAGAGTTAATGCCAATAGTCTGAGCACGTGTGTGTCTCAACCTAAAAGAAAAAAAAATTCTCATCCATTTAGGGACATCATATGAGTTCGGGTTATACTGCCGCCTACAAGAGTATTGGACACTGTCAAACAAAATATGTATTCCAGCCCAGGATAGTCCCCCTCCTACTTCCAGGATGGCTTATTTTCTGCTACTGTTTTAGGAGGATGGACGTTTTCTTCTCGGCTATGCTTGGTCTCTGTGTCTAACTTTTTTTTTCCGCTTGAAAATATTTTCTTCAATTCTTCTTTTTATTTCCTCTTCAATTAAGTTTATTTGTTACATTGCTAAAGCTGGACTCTACTATTGCAGTTATCTGGAATACTTTGGACACCTCTTGCTATCTGACCCTCATGCACTAACAGTTGGCTGAGTTTTTGTGAGTACCTGAGGCCTTGCCTCATATTCTGAGTGTATTTGCATCACTGCCACAAGGTCGCAATATGTCTGTATGTAGACTACCTACCCATTGTGGCTCACTGAAATGCCACGTATTGAGATCCTACGAGGGGGTTCTATCTCTGTCATTGACAATGTTCAGGTTGCCGGTATGTTTCCTGTTGGGAAATTGTGGTTTGTTCAGTTAAGGTTGACCATTTTCAAGCTTTGGTCTAGTTGGTGTCTCCTTCCCATGTTGAGACATACCTCACTGGTTAAGTACCTTTCTCCCTCTCTCCCCCTTCATCAGGTTTTGGTCTCCTGGGCAGCTCTTTACCTCCAAGCAGTTATTGTTCACATTGAGCCTGTTAGCGGTTGTTTGCTGTTGCCCTCCCCTCAGTTGGTACTGCTTTTCAATGTCCCGAATCGTTAATGACTACGTGTCCCTGGGTGAGCAGAAAAATTAGATTTTTGTACTCGTTTTGTAAAGTCCTTTTCTTGTAGTCATTGAGGGAGCCAGGTCCCACTACTGTTATAATCCATGGTACTGCTTGCTTCAAAACTGAGGCATGTTTTACCGTATATACTCGAGTATAAGCCGAGTTTTTCAGCCCATTTATTCACATACATGAATCAATTTGGTATTAAACCCTCATTTGTTTTTGCATATATCTACTAATGGCAAGCTGTAGATATATGCAAAATGATTTTTTTTTAAAAACACATTTTTGAAAGGGTTAATACTTATGTCTCCGCCATGCGCTCCTGTCCGAACATCTGAACATTTTCTCGGGCGGCCGCAAAGGATCTTGGGGCGGGCGCATGCGCAGTTCAGATCTTCGGCCCGGAGACGAGGAGAGACAGAGTCTATGGAGCAGCGTGCAACCCGCCCAGACTCTGTGGGACATCAGAGAAGTGGAGGACAGAGGAGTCAGCGCGGGATCGGAGACCCGCACCAGCGTTGGAGGGACAGCTAAAAACTACAGGAAAGATGATCGGATTAAGAGGCATCATTTACGGTAAGTCCCTACATTAGCACTCACTGTGGGGGGACACTTTTGCCCTTAATGTCACTTTAACATATGTACAGCTGCACAGCTTTGGAAACCCAAAGGCTTAATTTATTGAATTTTGTCTACCTAGCCTAATGTAATAAAAGGGATAGATTTTTAGACTACATGTTAGTTTGCATGTAATTAATGATTTGAGATTAAGAATGTGAACAAATGAGATGCTTATTTTGTTTTAGAGCTCTTCCTTTTTTTTTTTTTTCTCAAATAGATGTTTATTGAGATTTAACAGAGAAAACAATCATTATCTTGTCACAGTATACAAAACTGCCTGTGGCAGGGATGTCAACATATTCAATATAGCACTTGGTGCAAAAAACATAACATTGTAGTCTAAAAAGACAATGATAAACCTAATGGAGAGGTTACAGTGTGGAACTCAGTAACTATAATATTCAATCCTTCAAATAACTGACCGAGACAGGTCTAGCTTGCTTCTAGCTAAAGGGTTAGATCTCTAGACAAAGAAACTTCATTTCCAATGGTGTATATTGGTAGAACTGTCCTTCCTGTTAACCTTATGTAGTGTTGGGCATCAAAGCTGAACACCGTGCAAGGTAACATATTGCTACAGGCAACAATAAGTCAAACAACTCTTCCTTTTTTTTTAATGTGAATTAACATTATATTTTTACTTTTCTATTCCAGCACACATGACTTTGATCCAGATTCTTACATAATCCCGTATGTTATCCTTTCCTTAAAAACATTTGCTCCTCAAGTACACAGCCTCTTGCAGACACATGAGGGCACTGTTCCTCTCTTTAGGTATGTACACTTTTCATTTTCTGTAATTCTTTTTTATTTTTTGCAACCACCCAGTTACTGTGAAATGTATTTGCTGTGGTTAAAAGGTTACAACTGCAAAAATGATTTATATAAAGTTGTTATTCTCTCTGTCTGGCGCTCTCTGTCGCTATCTCTTCCATCATTACATTCTAGAATTTGCCTGTTTTTCTGTGTTTTAATACTTGCTGAATCATCAGTATTTAGCACGTCAAACTGAGTAGAGAACATATCTGTATACTTGCTTCAGGTTGGTGTCTCAGAGTATTGAAGCCAGTGAATCACTGTAAGCTGTAGTATGTAGTGAGCATTTATGTAAAACTACTATACTTTCTCTAGTCGCCTTCCAGGACAGCATCAGAGAAATAGGCTCCTCCTGCCGGAACAGGAAACGCATCACCCACACCTAATAAAAAAAGGGATCACATGCCCTGCATACCTCAGTCTTTTTTGTGTTTCCTCCGGCCAAGCAGGACATCGTAACGTTTGTTGTTTTCCGCTAAAGGCCTTCGCGCTGGTGAGCAGTGGCCTCCCAGGCATGGGTACTATTTTCCAGGGACAGTGGACCTGAGCGATCCAGGGTCTGTTTCCAGGGCAGCCCCCATCTGGCATCTAAATTCTGTCTTTTCTTCAGCCTGAGGTTTCCTATGTGATCTATGGCAACCATCCTCCTGATGTAATAGGTCGCAGTGTGGCCTCCCCGTCAGTTGCTGCTTCCCTATGAAAAACTCCATGTGGTGCTCTTACCAGGTCTGGGACGGACTTAAGCAATGGCTCCCAGCAGTGACCAGGCAGGGGTTGCCCATCTGTCGGGGTCTCTGTTGGCCACCATCAGATTTCCCTCGTAGGATCGTTTGCTGGGGTCTAGACGGTAACAGTATGGCGGTCGGCGGATGCGGCACCGCCGGAAGTGACGTCACAATGTGACATAATTTCGGACTGCCGATCCTTCGGCCGGAACAGGAGGACGCTCGGCCATGCCACAGTGAAGGAAGACAGGGTGCCTGGATGATGGGGTAAGCAGCAGGACGCAGTACCCTTGTGGTCCCCCACACCAGCAAGGTGGGGGCATCAGGAGTGGTGTGCTGGAGTCAAGGGTGCAGAGTTCTGCATGCACTGACTCAGTTGTCACAGCAGAGTTGTCTGATCTGGTGGATCCATCTGCTAGCAGCTCCAAGGTAGGAAAATGGTATTCAATCCTACCCTTCTTTCCCTCCTATGTATGGGGCTTTTTTACATTAGAGGTGAATCAGTGCATTTGTTTGTATGGCTTTGGGGCTGATCTGTGTGTTCAACAGAGGCGCTAGTTTGGTGTTTTGCAAACCAAGGCCTCTAAAGGAAGAATGCTCTCATCAGTCAGCACACATGGCAAAACTAACCGATGTGCAGCCTGCAACATTAAATATCCCTCTTCTTCCAAAAAAAACACTGTGCCAATCCTATGTGGGTAAGCTAGTGGCGGATGAATCCTCAGGCATGTTTACAAGCTTGATAAGACTGTATGAGGGAAGAGATGTCATCGATACTTAAATCATCCCGCACAGTAATTCAGGTTGTAGGAATGATTGGGAGCCAGTCTCTTGCTCAGGGACCTTCTGGTTCAGAGAATAAGTTATCTTCTAATCCAGGTGACATGAGTAAAGAAAAAAATTATTCCTCTACCCTATAAATGCAGGGAAGAGTCCTTCCTTCCTACTCCTGGGAGGTGATACTCCTTTTGGGTGTTGGTTGCTGGGGGTTGCAGTGCCTCTTGCTAAAGGTGGCATACACCTGCCGATTTATCGTACAATAATCGCAGGAAATCCCGCGATCGTACGATAATCGGCAGGTGTATGGAAGATGTGCGACCTTTTCTACTGTACGGTTGCATGTCTTTTGTCTTACGAGCATGTTTGAAAACCAGCCGATTTTTCGGCGGGTTTGTTGCCTGCTCGTAAGACAAATGCCGCACGGGCCGGTGTGCGCAAGCGCACACTGCCCGCTCATCATTGCAGTCATCGGAAGCCCTCCCCTCAGCGGTACCCAAGATGGGCAGATCGTATGAGCTTTTATTTGGCTTACAACCATTGCAAGGCGAAAGTGGTTGCGATGGTTATAAAGTGTATGGCCAGCTTAACACAGGATTGGTATGTTATTTCCAGCAGTGCATGGCTGATTGGAGACAAAGGCTGCAGCACAGACAAGTTTTTAATCTGCAAAGCAGCAACCCCAGACAATTAAGCAACCTAATTACTCCTTCCTACACGGAATAGATTTGTGGGGTGCAGGAGTATTGGAGATTGTTTCTCTAATTTCACACTCTTTGGCAACCTCCTTTTTTGTTGCAGAAGTTATCAGCCTAGGAGGGTTTTTTTGTACTTGCATCAGGCTTTTGTGCCATAGGTCTATCTGCACAAGCAAGGCAAACCTAGGTCCTGTAACGATTGCTTTACAGACTTGCTTTACCAAAAGCATTGGAATGGGCAGGAGTACTGGAGGGTTATTGCTCCAGTTTTGTGTATTCTCCTTTAGTTCAAGGGAGATTCATAAGGAGAGACAATAGCTTGGGGGTAATGACCCTTTCCTAGCTGTGGTGTAATATTTTATGGGCCTGCATTATTTTTTGTCAGGCTCTTATGCTAAAGGTGCCCATACACTTTACAATTTATCTGCAGATTTTCTGTGGTCGGATGGAAAACGTGCAACAGATTGGTTCAGGTGGAGATTACTAAATCCACACAGTTAAGTGTAGATGGAGGAATCTGTTGCACCTTTTCCATCTGACTACAGAAAATCTGCAGATAAATTGTAAGGTGTATGGTCAGCTTTATACTCTGCATTGTGCTGCAGACGGGTTGGTTAATATTCACTCATTCACATGTGTAGGAGTTGGACTTCTGATGGCACTAGCACATGGCTAAGGCTGGGCACACACCTTAAAACCATCGCAAGACTTTTGTCTTGCGATGGTTGTAAGGTACTTAGAAAAATGTACGATCTGCCTATGTTGCATAGGCAGATCGTACTTGCGATCGCAAGCCACGCCCCATGAGGGGCGGGCTTCCTATGACCGCAATGCGCACAACGGCCCGTCCGGCTTTTATCTCACGAACATGCTACACACCCGCCGAATATCGTACGATGCTCGGCGGGTTTTGAAACATGTTCGGAAGTTTAAAGTCGTGCGACATTACAGTAGTAGAGGTCGCACGGCTTCCACACACCTTACGATCGTGCGATCGCGGGATTTCCCGCGATTATCGTACGATTAACGTAAGGTGTGTGGGGACCTTTAGGGGGGTTTCTGTTGCTGTTAGCAACTATGATTTACTACAGTGTTTCCCTGAAAATAAGACACTGTCTTATATTTTTTTGCCTCAAAAAAACACACTAGGTCTTATTTTTGGGGTAGGTCTTATTTTTTTAATGTACAACAATCCAAAATTAATGCAAATTGAAATTAAATAATCCAAAATGGCAAAGTTAAGAATAGGGTGATCAGGGCAATCATGGGGTGCCCTACCTTTCCAAGAGCAATTTGGTAACCAATCGCTGGCCAGAATGAGCGAAGCACACTTTCACTATCGATTCCTCACAGGCGGAGAGCATTTGGTCTCACTCCCCTTGTGACAGGAGCCGGCACTATAGAGGAAGCATCGGCTTATGAGGCTCTGTTCACTCTGGTGCCGCCTTGCTTCCTCTAGTGCTGGCTTCGTTGGCATCGCTGATTCTCTTCCGCGGCTCTTCAAGTTCCCCCCTTATGCCACCACTGGCCCTGGGAAAGGTCACAACTAGGTCTTATTTTTGGGGTAGGTCTTATAGCAATTCCCAAAAATAGTACTAGGTCTTATTATCGGGGTAGGTTTTATTTTCGGGGAAACCTGGTCTGAGCTGGAGGCTATGATTGCTTTCACCCGAGGTGGGGGGCAGGTTAGGGCTCTTTCATCCCTGATTAGGTAAACTTAACTTATGTTTCACTTGCCTGTTTTAGAGATGGGGCATGGAGATGCAAAGTCCCAGGGTATGGGAATTGCTGGAGGAGGTTACCTTACCTTCAAGGCTTTACTTCTGGGAAGATATGTATTACCTATTAATGATTTTATGTGACACTTTACTCACTAGATGTGGGTGTATGTGTGTTAAATCTTGTCTCCTGTATGATAGCATCTAACCTTTTCAGGTGGAGATGTTTCTTCCAATCTTCAGTTTGCTCACAGGTGGAGCTGATACATTGATTGTAGCTGCCTAGGTGTGTCTGCCTCACAGGTGTGGTGTCTTTACTGATTACTCTGGATACAATGCAGAGTGTGCAGCACTTTCCCAGTCCAGGATGAGAGTTTGTTAGCTGGGTTGCTATGTTTTGTATATCTCCTGGACAGAGATCGCATACAGGAATATATTTCTGTGGCTAGTTGGTTAGGTTTTTTTTTGGCACATACATTTTGCTAAACGTTCCTTTCCTTTTAGAATCAAAGGTCGGGTATCCTAGTCTTTGGCTTTTTCCTTCGTAAACATTCTTCTTTGTTGGCCACTAGCTGTTCAACTTTCTTCTGTTCAGGTAGTTATTTTCTTTTATGGTGTATAATTAGTTGTCCTCCCACATTGAGTATTTATCACCCTTCTGTGCTACCTGTTCTTCTCTGGAACACCAGTTTTATTCCCACATTTACTTTAATCTCGCCTTATTCCGTTTTTGTTTCTGTTGGATGATTATATAGCAAAGTTCCACAACTGTTTGATCTCTCAGTGGCTGTTGCCCAACCCTCAGTTTAACTGCTTTTGGATGTTCCAATTGTCATCTTTTGTCCGTTAATGAACAAGACATTTTTTGGTACTGACGGTCCATGGTAAATCTTGCTGTAGTATTCTACCTATTATTGAGTATCGTAATAGTTTTATATATTTAGAGATGCTCCTTCCCAAATCCAACTGTTAGTCCACAAAGCAATGGTTGTTTTTCCTGCCCTGGAGGGGTTCCCATTCACCTGGGTCAGTCTGGAGAAAGGAAACTAAGGCCCTCCCAAGTCTACAAAGCAGACAAGGAAGAATGAATACCATGGGGTCACTAGAACATTCTCTGCCATCACTATAGGATTCCTGCAACTGGGGCATGCATTTGAACAAGGTTATCGGAGGGCCCCCATCTGCCATTGTTCACCTGCAATGCATTTTGGTGTGTGGGCCACTCTCCTACGACTAGATGTAACCATATGGGGGAAGCTTGACCTCCCAAGTGACTACACTTGAAATGAGCACTGCGAACAGGGCTAGAATGTGAATTTCTGCCCAGGTCAGGATCTGAATTACCTCTTGGCACAGCAGGATTACCTGTTCTTAATATTGGAGGCAGATCCAGATCAGGTGACCTACCAAGGGGATGATCCACTGACCTAGTGGTCTGTTAAGGTGGGCACTACAATGATGTATCCACAGTAAGTGTAGACCACTGTTTGACAAAATAATTTCCAAAGGGCAAAGTGCAGTAAACATTTGGGGGGTAAATCATTGGCTTACTGGGCTTTTTGCAATCCCCATTAAGGAAGACCTTGAAGAGCACGTGCAATAAGGTCATTGCGGCAGCAGGAGCTGCATCAGCTGATGCTCCAGATTCAGAGTAGTGCACATTAATAAGAGCTGCAATGGTCTCTTTAAATTCTGGAATAATAACAGATGACTGCAACTCCTCAAGGACCATCTTGTCAGGTAGAGGTTGAAGCAACTTAAACGCAGAGTCAGAAATAATTACTGCGCCTGATGTCCTGGAAGCTTAGCCTACCTGCACATAAGCCATGTAATCTGTAGGGTAGGCCCAAGAGCACTGTTAATACTATTGTGGCCCAATTAACCCTGCTACTGGCTGGTTTTAGTGGCAAAGTATTGTGTAACTGGACTCTTCCCCATTTGGCAGGGCTAGGAAGGCCCCTGATGACAAGTTAGACACTATTATAATAATAAAATAGGATTCCAGGTTATGGGCGTCTGCACCTTAAGGCATGGCACACACATCCCCGAAATCATTTGCGATACAGGGGAACTGTCCCCTCTGTCTAGAAACAGACATGTTGCACCTTAAGTGCTGAGTTCAAGACAAGGCATCAGGTACCCAGAAAACTGGTGGTGGGTGTGGGTCAGATGACCAAAGGGGACCAAGGTCCTCTGATAAGTGCAGCAGCCCAACCCCATTGTCCTGGGGGAGCATTTGTGTCCAGCAGTATAGATTGGGAGTACAATATTCTGAGGCTGACTTATTTTTCATTGTTAAACTTTACACCACGTGAGATCACTGGTGTCTTCTAAATCCAAAGCCTTGTGCCTTATCCCTAGTAGTACTTTAGTTGACATTTTAAGTTTGTGTCTTTTAAAACCAACTGGAATGCACAGCAGCAGCCACCTTTTGGTGTAAACATGAAAGCAGAACTATACTCAACGCCCCCCCTTCAGTGATGAATCATCCCTAAGCCCCCTCTCTGGTACCAACTTTTTTGGCCAGGGTTCAGGATCTTTGGCAATCTTGATTGGCTGAAATGATTCTGCTCCTTTTGCATGCACAGAGAATGTTTATCCCAACATATGCCTACATTTTCACTGAGCTGTGCATGCACAACTCATTATACATTGTCCAGAAGATTGCAAACAGGCAGGTTAGAATCATTGTCTCTCCAGTAATAGAAAGCCTACATGTTCACGCATTTTTGTTCTTGTAAAGGTACATTTTAATTCTATAGTTTTATCAATTGGCATCATCTTCCCAAAGACTCTAGACTTATCAGTTTTTTTGTTTTGATGACGCTAAAGTTAATCTTTAGACCTGCTGTGTGGTTTTCTTTTTCTTGTGTTAACTAAAATCAGCTCTGGAGCAGCCAACCCCCTGCCCCCACTTAGCCGTCAGCGCCGCTTGTCACCACCGCCGGTCCCCGAAGCGATTCACCCTCCGAACTTCCTGGTTGTGGGGGAGGAGATTGAGGGCATAGGAGCTATAGGCTCCTTCTGCCGTCAATTAACCTGTTGGGCCAAAAGGAGCGTGGCCTTCCATAGGGTGGGGTGTGTGTCCATGGACCTCCACAGCAGCTGCTTAGATGATGGCGGGACCTATGCAGGGGGTGAGGGGAGAGCGCTGTGGGGACCCACTAGAGAATGAGGAAGTAATGGCAGGTGCCTTTATTGCAAGACTTTACTCTTGCCTTGTTGTGGTGACCGCTCTAAATTATGGATGTCTCCTCACTCTTCTTGGTAACAGTGGTCACCAGAACATAGAGGGTGAGGTCTCCCAAGCGGAGACAGTTCGTAAGTTTTGCCTATACATACACTCTAACCTGTGTTGCTGTTATTATTTTTTTCCCCCCTGTCCTTCTGACAGTAAAAAAAATATAATACCTTTTTGTAGTAAGCTTAAAGTATAATTATCTGCTTGTTTTTTCTGCAGTTTCCCTGACTGCTATGCAGCAGAATTCAGCACCTTGTATGAAGTCGGAGAAGGACAAGGAGGGGTACCTCTAGAGCATTTGATTACCTGTGTTCCTGGTGTTAACATTGCAACGGCTCAAAATGGGGTTAAAGTAGTTAAGTGGATACACAACAAGCCGCCACCCCCAAATTCTGGTGAGTTTTTTTTTCAGTTTCAACCAACCCTATTCTAACCCCTCCTTCTTGCTTTGTAATAGTATTTAAGATTACACAAGATAGCTGGCACTCTCCAAAAAGTCCAGCATGGGATAAAATGGCAATTATTTTTGCATGTTTTGGCCTGTCCTAGCCTTTATCTTAAAACCTCTTTCTGTTTTTACTTACTCTTATATACCCTTCATAGCGATGTGGATAGGTAATCCTAAAAAAATTGGAGGTCTATGGTACAGAAGATCACTAATATTTTATTTGTTTATTTTTGCTTGCTTGAATTTTTGATATGCTTATTTACAAAAAGAACCACACACAGGCCACAATACATAAAATGATGCCACCAGAAACTACCTATGCACTAACTTGGAAAACCAAATGATTATAGCAGGAAACTCAAAACTATAAGAAGTGGATAAAACAGTGATCTGCTATTAAGGCTAATATTAGATGAAACATCCAAGTTTTTTTTGTTTGGCTTATTTTTAAACCCGCTATGTGACCAATAATCCTTTTGTGCTGAACCTTATAGAGAATGCTGGAGTTTATATTGCGATCACTTGAGGGGAAGTACAGCAGTGCACCACCACCTGCCAGCTAATGTCTTGATAAGTGTGTGTTTTTTTTGGGGGGGGTTTTTATTCAGATCCTTGGATGTTGCGGTCAAAGAGTCCAGTTGGAAACCCTCAGTTGATACAGTTCAGCCGAGAAGTGATTGACCTGTTAAAAAATCAACCCTCATGCATTATGCCAGTCACTAAATTTATACCAACTTATCACCATCACTTTGCAAAGCAATGCCGTGTGTCCGATTATGGCTACACTAAACTGATGGAGCTGCTTGAGGCTGTGCCACATGTTCTGCAGGTAAGCAATTTCAGAGTAGGGAATCTATATTGCTTTCTTTAGTGTCTTCCGCCCCCTCAATTTTTGCCTTGGGAAAAGGTTACCAATTTTTTAATGCTTAACTTGCCAAACCTTCTTTCACGTGTGATGTTCAGCTATCCTTCCTTCCTTGACATGTCACTTAGCAGATGGTTTATCTTCCCATAGGAGCAATAGGTAGCCTAATTAAACCATATCTTTGCCTAGATATTTAAGGGTTGTTCTCGCGTTTTGAGAGATTTCATTCTGAGAAGCACGGGTGGAGGTTAAGTGTTGTTTTTAAACATCTTCCTTTTTTTTTTATTTTTTTTTTTAGCATACACATTATTCACATGACCTTTCACGGCATTCAGTATGAACACTTGATACAGGAGATGCATAGAATTTGGATATCAAGCTTATCGGAATATATCCCCATACACTCATTTTCTAGTTACATCATCTCTAATATATCAAATAATGATTACAAACTTCTAGCCGGCCAGACTATTCATTGAGTCGGCCCATTCTGATCTCCATTCCATCCCTTTCTAATTCATAGATTACTCCCATTAACCTCCAGAGTACCCAGCCTAATATCAAGACTACCTAAGGCATAGAATGATGGCCAGCATAATTTAGCCCACTTGAGCTCAGGCTGTCATGGGCCCACCCCCACCTGTGACTGAACAGTGAAATAGAAGCAGCACAGTCGTGAGCTCATCTCGGTTAGTGTGCTTTCTCCTTCTGTCGGCAAGCTTCTCCTCATAACATATTGGCGCCTCTGCTGCTTCTTTTTCTCCTACTCACCTCTGCTGTCCAGTTGACTGCAAGAGGCTGATAGCAAGTCACATTCAGATACTTGCACTGTTTGTAGTAAAACCAAAGCAATTCGTATGCCGTTTGTCATTGAGGTGCAGTTGTATAGTGCTAAGCAGGCCATACAGCAAAAACTCTGCAGAGTAGGCACAGATGACTGATACTTCCCAGGAGTAAAAGGGAAGGAATGGGAGCACAATGCGGTGGTCCACAAAGTTTAGTTAATGGTTCTCTTCTAGTTTGTGTTGTTTTTTTTTTGCCACTCAGAACCATGTAAAAAAAATCAGAACACAGTAACATTTGTCTGTAGATGTATTAATTGTTAATTTTCTGTTCAGATCCTTGGCATGGGCTCGAAACGTTTCTTGACTCTGACTCATAGAGCACAGGTGAAGCGTTTTTCCCAAGATCTTTTAAAACTTCTTAAGTCCCAAGCCAGCAAACAGGTTATTGTAAGGGAGTTCTTACAAGCTTACCACTGGTGAGTATGTACAGCTAGTGAATTATTTATCTATTGTGTGTCTTACTGGTTGTACCATGATTCTGAGCTGTTGTTGTTTTTTTTGTTTTTTTCTTTTTGTTAACCTGCAGAATCCACTTTTTGCAGTAAAATTTGAGAAACCCTTAATATGTTTTGTTACCATTCACACAGTATCCCTAAACATGTATTTCTTCGCTTTCTAGTTGTTTGAAGCAGTTTTCCAAACACTCTACAAACAACTTTGAACTTTTTAGAATAACTTGAAAAATACAATATAGCAGGGTTCTCAAGGTACTAGCCCGCTTGCCGGAATTGGTACCATGCATCCAGCTGACAAGTCAGGCACGCAGTTTACGGACCGCGTACTTGAATTGAGGGAGCAACTACACAGTCTGCATTATCTGATGCAGACCGCATAACTGCTCCTGGTGGTGCTGGAGCTTGATGTGCGTCAGAGCGGCGTGCGCTCTGACAGTCTTCACTAAGCGCCAGTCGAGAGGAAGGATTAGTAAGGTCTGCACCAGCTAAAGGTGCAGACTGTACCAATCAAACACTGGACTTCCAGGGAATGTGTTCCCCAACCACCTTTCCCATTTATTTCGGACGGCCAGCACTGGGAGCTTACACATGCAGCAATACTTGGGAGATGGCGAAGCGCTGCAGAGAGGACCCTGGAAGAGAAAAGCTAGTCCCATGAGCCCCAGCAGTGACAGTCTGTAGAGTCCTGGATACCCACCATTCCTGGAGCCCCAGTAGTCCCAGCAGGACAGTGAATGGAGGGGGGCAGCACACCTGTAGCTGGGTGATTGCAAGGACTGAGATCGCTCAAACCTCCCCCCCACCCCCCAAGGGTGTGGACGACGGATGGAGCTCCTGACACAAGTGAGGAGCCCAGGGGTGGGTGTATAAAAGGTGATGGGTTCAGGGTCGGCAGTATGAGAGAGGTGATGGGTTCAAGGGTGCCAGTGTGAGACTGGTGAGGGGCCCTGGGGTGGCAGTATGAGGGAGGTGACGGGTCCAGGGGTGGCAGTATGTGGGAGGTGACGGGTCCAGGGTTTTGCAGTATGAGGGAGGTTAACACTTATACCGTATACACTGAGTGGCCAGATTATTATGACCACCTGACGTTTGTAGGCAAATTAGCTATAATTTTGCGCTGAGGTTGCTAGAGGGCCAGACCATTATAAATAGGGAAGCAGGTTGTTTACCACGACAGTAGAAGTGATTTTTTTCTGAAGATATGGGTAAACAATGCGATTTAACAGCCTTTTGAACGTGGGATGTTTGTTGGCGCTCGGAGCCATGGAGCAAGTAACAGCAAAACAGCAGAATTCGTTAAATTTTCAAGAGCAGCTGCTGTTAGTGTTTAAAGACTGGACTGTCAGCCAAAAATCTGGGTCTGAACGTGCGAATTGTGGCCGTCAGCGATTAGTCAATGTTGGGGCAAAGCGGAGAGTGGCAAGACTGGTACAAGACAACAGAAGGGCAACAGTGCATCAAATTACTGCAGATTTTAATCAGGGATCCTCTCAAATGATCTCTGAACGCACTATTCGCCGTACACTGCATCGTATGGGATATGGAAGCCGAAGGCCTGTTCTAACACCTTTGCTGTCTGCAGTTAACAAGATAAAATGTCTCCAATTCGCACAGGAACACAAGGATTGGACAGTCGAGCATTGGAAAAAAGTCATGTGGTCCGATGAATCACGTTTCCAGTTGCATCACGCAGATGGCAGAGTGAGAATTTGGCGGGAACAGCATGAAAGCATGCACCCCACATGCATGAGTACAACCCTTCAAGCTGGTGGGGGCAGTGTTATGGTTTGGGGCATGTTTTCCTGGCATGATTTGGGCCCTTTTAATTCGTGTGAAACAATGTCTGAATAGCACAAAATGCTAAAGTATCGTTGCTGATCAAGTTCATCCTATCATGTTGATGGCGTATCCCAATGGAGATGGCTTCTTCCAACAAGACAATGCTCCATGCCACGGTGCTCGTAATGTGCAGGAGTGGTTTCAAGAACATGAGGGAGAATTTACCTTGCTTAGGTGGCCCCCACAATCACCAGATCTCAATCCAATTGAGCATTTGTGGGGCAAAGTTTGAAGGAGCCATCAGGCAGCAGATTCCACAACCATCAAATCTCACAGAACTGGACTGCTATTCATCAGTCATGGTGTCAGATTCCTCGCATCACCTTTCAACATCTCATGGAGACAATGCCAAGAAGAATCGCCGCAGTATTGAAGGCAAAAGGTGGACGAAGTACTGATGGGGTGGTCATAATAATCTGGTGTATAGTTCAATTTTGTTTTATAGTATATTTTGTGACATTTGGCAAGGGGCCTCCATGGAAGAAGAAAATTGGTTCAGTGGCCCTCAAGTGAATTGGGTTTGAGGCCCCTGCACTATAGGAACATTTAATTTTTTTTTTTTTTATGCATTAACATAATGTACCAGGCCCACCCCAGGATAATTTAACAGTTTGTTAGGTCCGACAGTGTGCACATCTCTGATAATGAGATCTGGCAGCACAGCGCAGGCATGCTTAATTATGGTAAACATAACTCCCCTTCTCTCTCCCCTACTCCCCCCAAACCCCCCCTCAGTCAACAGTTTATAGAAGGGGGAAGCTAAGCAAAACTTTTAGTGCTATTTTCAGCACCAGATAAAGGTAACAGTTTTTTTTTTTTTTTTTACTAGTTTCTAAATTATACTATGTTAATGGGAACCTGTAACAAAATAAAGTAGGTGTCATCCCAATTTGGTTGCACAAGTGGAAAGCACTTTAAATGATCCCTTTGATGAATTCTTTGGCTGTACTTCATACTTTTGTGACTTCAACTTCAAAGAGCTTATGAATAGGGGAATAGAAGCCCAGCTACTTCAAGCAAGAGAACAGCTCCGTACCCTTTGTAATGTCAGAGCTAAATCTGCGCTACTCAAGTGTCGTCGAAACTTTTATGAGTACGGCAATCAGTGCGGCAAATATCTAGCGAGGGCTGTCCGCAAACAGGCACGAACATTCATATCATCGATTAATACACCCTCGGGAGCTAAATCCTCACTTACAACCGATATTGCGGACGCCTTTGTTAATTATTATAAAACTCTTTACAATATACCACAATCTTCGACTACTCAGAGCGCCTCAGCCCATCTATCTCGTATAAAAAGCTATATCGAGGACTCGGGTATTCCTTCACTTACACCACAAGCTAGCTCGTTAATGGAATCCCCTATATCGGCAGTGGAACTGGAGACAGCTCTTAAACTTACCCAACCCGGCAAAGCACCGGGTCCAGACGGCTACTCGCTGACATATTACAAACGGTACCTTCCCTTACTAGTAACCCCATTCTTGAATGCCCTTAACTCATTACGCACAGTCCAAAAACCTCCGCCTGACTCCCTTAGGGCTTACATCACGGTAATACCTAAGGAAGGGAAGGATCCGTCCTTATGCCCTAGTTACAGGCCAATATCACTTCTGAATGTGGACATTAAACTTTTCGCTAAAATCCTATACCTACGTCTTGTCCCCCATCTGGGGGAATCTTGAATGCCCTTAACTCACTACGCACAGTCCAAAAACCTCCGCCTGACTCCCTTAGGGCTTACATCACGGTAATACCTAAGGAAGGGAAGGATCCGTCCTTATGCCCTAGTTACAGGCCAATATCACTTCTGAATGTGGACATTAAACTTTTCGCTAAAATCCTATACCTACGTCTTGTCCCCCATCTGGGGGAACTTATCCACCCAGATCAAACTGGATTCATTCCTTCCAGAGAGGCGAGGGACAACACCACTCGAGCACTTGGGGTGATCCACTCCGCCCGTTCGAACGCCACCCCATGTATAATCCTCTCCATTGACGCGGAGAAGGCGTTCGACCGGGTGGACTGGAAGTTCCTTCAGGGCACACTGGAGGCGGTCGGAGTGGGACACCATATGCGATCTTGGATTAAGGCACTTTACTCCGACCCCTCGGCCCAGGTAAGGGTAAATGGCAGTCTGTCGTCTTCATTTCCCATTTCGAACGGTACACGCCAGGGGTGCCCCCTTTCGCTCCTTCTGTTCGTGCTGTCTCTAGAACCTCTCCTGCGCACGGTTCGCGCTAAATTGGACATTCACGGTATTCTAATTGGCCAGACGGAACATAAGGTAGCCGCTTTCGCGGACGATCTTATCTTCTTCCTCTCGTCCCCGGATGTATCAATTCCTGTACTGCTTCAGGAACTGAGGAGCTACGGAACTCTCTCAAACTTTCGAATTAACTCCACTAAATCAGAGGCCCTTCACGTATCGCTTACGGGCACGTCACTGCGTAGAGTTCTTGAAAACTTTTCTTTTAAATGGGCACCTAATGCCATCAAATACTTAGGTATATCCCTCCCTAAAGACCCTTCGCAGACGTTCACTTTGAATTTCCCCCCACTACTTTCACGTATAAAATCGGACTTAGTCACATGGGCTAAAAATTCCTTTTCCTGGACAGGGCGCAGTAATATCCTGAAACAATCTATCCTCCCACGCTTACTATACCCTCTCCAAGCACTGCCAATACATATCCCCTATCCTTTTTTCGCAGTATACGAGCGGAATTTGTCTGGCTCCGCAAACCACCTAGACTGAGTTATGACATTCTGCGGAGACCTAAACATTTAGGGGGAATGTCGCTCCCGGATGTATATCAATACTATACTGCTGTGCACTTAGCCCGTATAGTCGATTGGAATCACCACTCCCCCTCCAAACTTTGGATTGAGATAGAACAATCCCTCGTCGAAGTGCCACTGGCCAACTTACCATGGAGTGTGGACAGCTGTCTTTTCATCCTCTTTGCCCTTCTTCCGAAATCGATAAAGAGAGCACTCACCAATAAGGCACAGACTAACTATATCAGAGGTTCTAACTGACAGCATGGCCGGCATAAACACCCGACTACCTATCTTTAGTCTCACTACATGAGCAAGAAAGCAGCCTCCCTCTCCCTTATCTTGTCCACCTTTAGGTGCCTGTATGGCTAAACAATTAGTTGTCTGTTGTCTGACAGTTTTTGAAGTGACCAGGTTGGTTTATATTTGTAACGATTGTATCATGTATACCTTCTTTCTTTGCCTGCACCGTTCTTCTATGTATGGTGTAAATTTGAAAAATTGGAAAAAAATAAAGAATTTATAAAAAAATGAATAGGGGAATGGCAAGGCTCTCTTGTGGACACAACTAAAGAAACATCTGAGGTTCTAACCCTTCCTCTCATCATTCAAGTGTTTGTGTTTTTTTGTTTTAAATTTCATTTGAGCTTCTGTTTCCTGCATAATAGAGTTAAATTCACTTTGAAGGCAAATCTGTCCTAACCATGTGCCTACCACAGATTGACCCTGCTTATTTTCTAGCATTATCCATTTCTGCAAATTTTGTGAACCACATGTTTTGAACCATGAACCTTTTTGGGTTTTTTCTTTCCCCATCCTTTTGCAAAGGTGTGTGTAATTTCAGTAGGTTTTTACTTTGCTGCAACCTAGCAATCTTTGCACAAAAAACGTAGATTGGATTGTGTGATCAAGCCATATTGGGTGAAATGTTAGAGAGTTGCAAGGTGGGGCTGCTGTGTGCCATGTCCAGGTTTAATAAAGTTGTCTGTGATCTGACCTCATTGGTGTGCAACTTCCAGCTTCATACTGAGAGCATGGCTGGACTCATGCATGTTTGGTATCGCCATGAATTCTAAATTGATGACCTGTAGTCTTTTAAGGCTTTAGTATGTTTTTGGTATCTAGTTACTCGACAAAACTTTTTTTTTTTTTTTAATTTTACCCCCCAAAAATCTACTGTCTTTATGTGCACTAAAATCAAGTTAAACACTTTTTTTGCTAAAAATATGGATTTGATAAACTGCTGCGATAGTATCGTGTGAAAAATTGCAACGATTTTATTTTATAGGGTCTTTGCTTTTAGAAAATATATAATTTTGGGGGATTTAGGCTATTTTCAGGCCTGCAATTGCAAAGGGTTAAACCCAAGTGCAAGAATGTACCTTCGATTTACTGATCATTTGGACCTTTTTGGAGTTAATGGTTGGCCCTGGCCCTGTCAGTACCATCTGGCTTGACAAATTGCAACTGAAAAATCAAAGTATTCAGGTGGAAACATCTAAACCTGATCAGATAAGTATAGTAGCTGGCAGGGAGATTTTTCAGTCTGCTGTTTAGAGTGGATGGAGGAAATCTTACATGTGTGGCTAGCATCTGTCTGTTAAAGATAATAGGAGCATAGTTAATCAGACAGTGTGATCTTTGTGTTTGTGACCAGATTTACATGGCACAAGGGCCCATTCACACTTCCCTAGCTGTATTAGTTGTACAGTTACCTGTTTTTCCCTTGAGTTCAATAAAGGACAGTGTGGAACTTTGACCATTGGGTTATAGGATCATATTCTGGAGTATCCAAAAAAAACAAAAGTACAGCCTAGGAAGCCAGAGGAGTAGTTCACTTTTTTGTTTGGTCTATCGTCTGAGACCTTCAATTGACTGTTGAGCTGAGTGACAGGCTGGATTATCTGTATCCTAGTAATCCCCCCAGCTTGGCCGCTAAGCACATGCATAAATCCTTGCTATGTGCGGGTTCGGTAGCACCACCCCTATCCTGCATTGGGGCACCCTATGAGTTATCCCACCGGGGAGGCGGCACATAAGACCAAATGATCTGTTGCTCTCAGTGTTGCCCCAGGCTAACAGCACACCTGTTCAGGCAGGAGGTATCATCCGGGGTCACACCTTGTACCTACCATGTTGAACCAGCATGTCATGGTCAAGTCCCAGCATGTCATGGACAGTATGACTATTGTATTTTTCACCACCCCCCTTCCCGTTCTCCCCACCATATTGAGCAACATGTCTCAGCATACCATAGATCCAAAGATTGTACTCGCTGGAGACTTTGCATTCCCCTGCCTCCCATGTTGAACCATATGTCCAAGCATGCCATGGATAGCACGGTGGCTCACTGAGGCCAATGAGAGGGCGGCGGGGAAAGGTGAGGTTAGACGTCCAGCCAATGAGTGGGCAAGTTCTTTCATGCAGCGCTGGATTGAGCGGGGCCCGATTGAAGGTTGTAGTGTAGAATCTACAGTGAGCACTAAGCATGAGGCGAAGGTGCATTTGTGTCCCCCCCCGCCCCCACCCCCCTCTCCGGACGCCATCAGACGGCTGCCTATGCTGCCTTTTAAACTAGGGCCCGCCCTGCTCGGCACTGCCGGTTTATGGTAATACCTTTTTGGTCTGTCTGCATACAACAATTGTTTATCATGGTACTTGTTCCCATACTAGCTGTGCTTCACTCCCAGGGAATTTCCATTGTGGTATATTTGGACAACCTTCTATTGACGGCAGTCGGTACAGGTTTTGACTGACAATTTACTGCAGACAGCTGTAGTGGATTTTTTACATTTAACTTGTAAACCTCATATTGTTAGGAATTGGCATATTTATTGTCATCTTTGTTTAGCTAAAGTTTTATTTAGACCTACAGGTTGAGCAACAGATCAACGTTAGATGAAATCTAACAGCATACAAGATGCACTTGGCACGCAAGTAAATGTCAGTCCTTGTGCTGAGATAAAATTCATATAGAAGGGTCTAGAATAAGTTGGGAGACCTACTATGTGCAAAAAATGCCTGATTATTTGCAGTGACATGAAAGCCAATCATTTTGCAGCCCATATGGTTCTATTGTAAAATTTCTTATGAAAAGGAGTCTGTGAGCCTCTGTTCTTTGGACTGCCTGTTGCTTGTTTCCAGCTGCAGTTATTAAATGTGCTAAATTAAGCTTCTGCCTGGACCAATCCTTGGCTATTCTGCTTCACAGTCCAGACGTTAAGGGAGGTTCGTTTGCATCCTGAGTCTTCAGTCGGCACTGGATCTGACTGTTAGCTTGGATTATCTGTAGCTTATCCTAGAACCAACTCAGTCTTCCTTCCACTAGAGGATCTTTAACCTCTCTGCTCTCTCAAACTCTACAGTCCTCGAGACGCCCCCAACACTGCAATTTGCTTTAGAGTTGTAGCATCTTGCCATACACTGAGGACCAGGTTTTATCTGGCCTGGTGGCTCAGGAGTTCAGTCCTAGACTTGGGATAATCCTCTGCCAGTATTGTGGGAGATCCACAGAATGGAAGCCAGCACCTTGTTAGTGCAGGGGACTTGGTCACTGGGGGAATGCCATCTTCCGCTCAACTTCCTGGTGCTCTGATTTGGTTTGGTTGTCCCTACAGTGCTGGATAGTATTTAATTCAACCTTTTGTCACACTATACCCTGGCTGTTTTTGTACAGTAATTAGCTGGGAGCGATCAGTTGTCTTGTCAGTGCGAGAGCAATTACAAGGGTGGGTGTTGACCTGAACTGTATGTTCCAACCTTGCCTGCAGGTTATATGCTAAAGGTGGCAAGCAGACTTACTGTGCAATCTGGGCCTGTATTTGGGAGACACTGCACTTTACCTGGACTTGCTCTAACACCTGTTTGGCAGGTGTGGGATGCTGAACGTGGACCATCTGGTTTCAACATTCCATAAACCCACTGGACAAAAATCTTTTCCCAATCCTCTTCCAGGACAGCCGTAGAGATGATTGGTTCCTGTGTACATCAAACACAATTGGAGCAGTTTACAAACCCCTCCCACCCACCTCATCCCTCAGTTTGATTGTGTTTCCTACTGTGAAGGACTGCAACATTTGTTGTCTTCCTGAACGGATGGCGGTGTGTTTGCCCATCCCCCTCTTTGCAGCACTTCTAAGGTTGCTTGTCCTGCGGCCTTGCTATTTGTTTCAGTGGTGTCCCCCTGCCCCTCATTATTTCCAGGACATTGTGAGGGTGAGCTACAAGGCGCGCTCGTGGCTGGGGGCAGTGCTATGCATTCCAAGCCTTGTTTAGAGACACCTGACATTTCCCTTTTGAAATGGAAAAAGAAATTGAGGACACAGTCCTCATTTTGTTTTTCTGCAGCCTCAGCACTCAATGGATGGGAAGCACTCAGTACAGAGGCTTCCCATTCATTCAGAAACTGTTGATAGTACTGATCCTCAGCTCGGCCACGCACAGAGCTGTCATCCTGAAACTGACAGGATGACAACGGCTCCTCTCTCCTTCCCACCCGGCTCGCTCCTCATGCCGCTCGATCATAGTGACTGAGCGACTCGCTCCTCCGCCTTCCCGCCGGATATTTTTTTTTCCGGATCCCTGCTGCCCCTACAAGCGGGGGAGAGCAGGGTGATCCATGCAGACACAGATCCCTGCCTGGAACCGAGAGGCTCCAGATGCCGGTGGGGCCGGCCGGAATTTTTAATAGCTGTCATCAGCGGTTTATGAGCCGCTGATGATGGCTATTAATTTAAAGGGGACCATCCAGGGAGCAGTTCTGCTATAAGTTCATGGTCGCTCAAGAGACCATGAGCTTATAGCAGAACTATAAATGCCACCGCCTTAAGGCATACTCTTTACTCCGAACAAGATTCCTGATGATGCCAGAAGTGAGGTTGGGGAGAGGCTTTCCCTGTTTTTCCATCAATGGTAAAGGATTACATACAGTCAGTACACCCTAGACTTGTTAAGAGAAGACTATTGGTTTTCATTTCTGGTAGGGATGCACCGATACCGGTTTTTCGGTTAAGAGTAGAGATTTTTTTCTTTTCCGGTTCTCGCCAATACTGGAAGTCCCAATAAGCAAGTCGGGCGGTGTGTAATGATTTGGCACCCGGCTTACTGATTAGACAGGAATCTTATCTACATGCTCCCTCGTAATCAGGTGACGAGGAGGCATGGAGATGGAGATGTCTTCCCGGCTAATCGGGAAGCTCGGTGTCATTACACGATGTCCGGCTTTTTGATTGTCCAGGAAGCTGGCTCCCTTGTCACCAGGTGACGAGGAAGCATAATGCCGGCTTTCTGGCCAATCGGGGGGGGGTGTTGTAATGACTTTGCAACCGGCTTCCTAATACTGTTCCTAATACTGGAAGTTCCGGTATCGGAATAGGCATCGGGAACATTTGGACGAGTACTCACCCCTATTTTCTAGAAAAGCCCCACCCCCCCGCACAGACTTTTATTTATTCCCCTCCCCCCCGAACAAGACTGCAGAGGGATCTGGAAATAGTAGTGGCACTGCAAAAATTGCATCAGGTCCCTTGCTTTACAAAGGGTGATGTTCCAGTTTTAGAAGGGACAGCTTTTTCGAGGATTTTATTTCCATGTTTTTCTGTTTCCAAAACCAGGTGGAAGGTTCAGGATGATCTTAAACCTAAAGAAGTTAAACAGGTTCTTGATTTTCAAAAAAATGTTGAGATGGAGAGCTTTTACTACGTGTTGAAGATTCTCTTGAAATCTGTTTATGGTCACTGTGGACTCATGGGATGCATATCTACACACAACTTTTTGATGCTTTGTACTACAAATACAAAAAAAAAGTTAAAAAAAATTGGTGTTTTTTTTTTCTTCAAACAGAGGGATTTTTCATTGGCAGTTGTCATGTCCTTCTTTTTTTTTTTGGTCTCCAGAAAGTTTTTGTTTGTTCCATATCCGGATGACTTTCTCATCTACTCTCCATGAGAGAGGGAAGTCTTACAGGATTTACAAGTGGTCAGGGATGTTTTTTTAAGGTTTAGGGTTGGATCCTGAGCCTGCATAAGTCCGGCTCAGTCAATGATGTTTCTAGGGTACCAGGTAGACTCTGATGCAAAGGATTCTGAAGATAACCCAAGCAGCAATGACAGCAGATTACCTTACTCAGAGAGATCATGAGACTTTTGGGAGTCATGACCCCCACTATTCCTGTCTTGAATTGGGCTCCGCTCCATTCAAAGCCTTCTCAAATGTTCTTACTATGTCAGTGGGACTGACGAAAACAGGGTTCACCTTCCTTTGGAGGTTCTTTACTCTGTCAATTGGTGGATGGATCCAGTAAGATTGTCGGGGGGCAGACTCTGGAATCCGCTAGATTCAGTCAGGGTTACCACAGATGCCAGCTCATGTGGCTGCGGGGGCTTATACCCGGGGCATCAGGCTCAGGGTCCTTGGTCTCGGGTGCTTGTAAATCTCTCTTACAATTTGAGAGAACTATTCACAGTACGGGAGGTCTTGGTTGCTTTTCCATCAGTCCTAAGGGTCCGAGGTTTTTTTTTGTTTTTTTCAGACAATGCTAAAGTAGCATATTTGAATCATCAGGGTGGTACCAAGTTTCCAAGCCTGTTGCATGTAGTGCAGGAGACTACTCTTTGGGCAGAATTAAAAATTATCTCCTTCTCTGCAGTCCATATAAGGCAGGGGTGCCCCCACTATTTTTTGTCCTGAGATCTACTTTTCAAATGATGAGCTCAATGAGATCTACCAATGAAAAAACACCTTTATTTAAACAAGCACATTAAAATAGTTACTGGTACTACTGCCCCTCTCTCAATGGCAGTGAGAGCCTGGGTCAAAGTGCTTTGTGTTACTGGGGTCCTAGACGGAAGGGGCCCGCTACTTGCGGCAGGCACGAATGGATGCGGGCTGACTCACACTGTCAGGACTAAGGGAGGTATGGGCTGGATGGTGTAGAGCAGGGCTCAAAATTTCCACTCGCCCCCTCGCAATTGGCGAGTGAAAATTGCGTGGGGGCGAGTGTAAATTCAGGGGGGAACTGATGCCGCTTCTACAGCGTCAGTTCTCTCTCCTCCTCGGTCACTGCCGCTATAGAGCGGCCGAGGAAAATAATCCGTCCGTCCTCCTCCCCCTGCCACCCCCCTTCACTTACCTCTCTCCTCGCTGCTCCGTCCTCTGCCCGGCTGCCGAGTCTGTCTCCTCACCGGCCGCGGATGCAGGGAGCAGAGCGGCAGGGTTAACAGTACCCCTGCCGCTCTGTGATAACCAGTGAGAGGGGAGAGCCATCTTCCCCCCTCACCTGTCACAGAAGTTTTAGCACAGTGATGTGCTAGAACTAGTGTATTGGAGGTGACAGGTTCAATAAAGAGAACCTGTCACCTCCAAATGCTATCACACAGGGGATTGTTAGCTCCTGTGCGATAGCGATAGAGTTAAGTGAAAAAAAAATTGTTACAAAAATAATTAAATAAAATAAAACAATAATAAAAAAATTATTAAATTTAAATAAAAAGGTGATTAACCCCTTCGTGACTAAACAGACTCCCGGTGACTTTTGCCGCCGGGACTCTGTTTAAACTTGTAGAGCCGACTGTCGGCTTTACAACAGAAGCGATCCTGGCGACTTACCTGTCGCCAGATCGCTTCTGACACGGTTCACTTGCCATGATAACCAGTTGATTGGCAGGCTCCTTCCCTACAGGGACCCGGGCTCCACTGCATAGAAGGACAGGAGCCTGCCAATCAGCTTGTTACTATTCCCTGGGTCATAATTGGCGGGCGTACAAGGGACAATGAGGGCATGCTGGAACTTGTGGTTCAATTATGACATGTCCCAGCATGCTCTCATTGTACCTGTACACCCCCACATATCACAGGGGGGGCGCAAGAGTTTGTCCTGCCGCGGGCGCCGGTTACTCTGGTTACGCCACTGTGTCTCTGTACTGTGCATCACACCGCAGGTCTCTGTACTGTGCATCACACCGCAGGTCTCTGTACTGTGCATCACACCGCAGGTCTCTGTACTGTGCATCACACCGCAGGTCTCTGTACTCGGCGTTGTTACTGATCTCTGTACTCTGATGGGGTTACGGCCCGGGCAGGGTTGGGGTTAGTGGGACAACTTGTGGCGAGTAACTATTAAGGCCTGGCTAGTAACTTAGGACTTGAAATTTTGAGCCCTGGTGTAGAGTATAAGGATGTGCTGTCGGCGGCTAAATCTGGACGGTCAGTGCGGGCATGAGCGCCGACTGGATCGGAGGTGGGTGAGCAGGGAGCCCAAGGTGAAGCCCAGGCTGTTGAGCGATGTGTCAGAGGAGCACTGGGCAGAGGAAGGCACACTGCTCATGTGCATATGGCAAGTGTCAGAGGGGTAGAGCTGGAGATGAACACTGCGGGAGGGTCGCTGAAGGTGGTGAGACTCCAGCGCTCGAGGGCACGAGCGGGACGCACGAGACAACGAGCGGTGTGTAGGGGGAGAAATCAAGTGGAGGCAGACAGGCAATCCACGGGCACAGATAGAGGGTGTAACAGGAAACGATGCGGCTACGCGCTTCGAAGAGCTTGTCTTCTTTTTCACGCCAGAATGTGAGGGGCTAACTCTCCTAACTTTTCACAGCTGTTTAGTCTCAATCCCTTGAGTTCTCTTTGCATTGAGCATGTGAAAATGCTATTTTACTATTACACATAGCCATGAGTTCTGTTTTTTTTTTTGTTTCCTTTTATGATTTGATTTCACCAAACATTTACGTGATCTCAGATCACGGTCATTCAAGATTTTTTTTTTTGACCACATTTCTTCCTTGATGATGGTTCACCACTATCCTTCTAGCTTTTAATAATGTGTTGGACAGTTCTTAAGCCAATTTTTGTAGTTTCAGCAATCTCCTTAGTTTCAGCAATCTCCTTAGTTTCCTTTGCTTGATGCAGGCCAATCATTTGACCCTTCCGAAACAGAGTTGCATATTTTCCATGACTACAGGATATGTCTTTTGACATGGTTGATTTAAGAAATGAGAAGCTACTTACTGCATGTGTTAGGGTTAAATAACTTGTTGCCAACTGAAACATATTAATCACTGTAGTAATTATCCAATAGAAGGCTCTTGCATCTTTGCTTGGCTAAATCCAGGTGGTGACTCTTTTTTTAATTTTTTGTTTGCCAGGCAGTGTATATGAAATCTAGAACTGCTTAAACACAGCGCTCCGGATTAAAATACCTAGATAAAAATGACTTGAAAAAAAATCAAAATCCTGGGTGCATGATACCAATTTAAAATGTATAAACAACCAAAATAGTGATATACATATATGGGTATCTACACTATGGGAAGGATCTGGACCTGTTTATAGTGAGGTCTGTATCAACATTTGCACCCGAATATTACCAAAGAATACCTAGCATTTGTGAACTTAGTGTAGGACCCCTAAACTTGCCATCAATTATAAGGCTTGTATATAGGGTGTGATGTGTAATTGCTGTGGTTGTAACCAAATTATCTTTTGTTTATGTGGAAGTAGGGAAAACCATTTTTGTCATTTTGTTAACACATTGTATAGACTCGAATAAACATTCGGTATCATACCACCGCAAGTGGCAAATACAATGTAGAACACATGCATCGTAAGTAAAATGTAGGATCATTCTAATTCGAAAATATCAGAATATAAAAGTATAAAACATAACATCAATTCAGACAAAGTCCAATACAGGTATCAGTTTCCAACATTGGAGGAAATAACCAGTTAGTATGGACTTCAAGACAAGGACTCAGAAGTAACCTGAGCTGGTCGGTTCCGAGGGGGGGGCACATCAAAATAAGGGGAGTGGGGAAGAAGTACAGTGGGGAAGGATGGGTTTAGAGGAAGGGGAGAGAGGCGGGGGGGGGCGGGGGGGGGGGGGGGGTGGGGGGGGGGGGGGGGGGGGGGGGCTACATCAGGATAGGGTGAGAGGGGAAGAAGTTCAGTGGGGAAGGATGGGTTTAGAGGAAGGGGAAGGTAAGGAGGCAATGTATTAGAGTGGAACGGTAGAGACGTCGAGTTGCCAAGCTGCTCTTTCGAGCCCCACATATTTAAATGGACAAGGAGTCAGCACCAAAGGATGGAGGGAGGTATGACTCAATCCACGGCTCCCACAATTTCCTAAATGGCTCCATAGCATCCTTTTGAATTGCAGTGAGTTTCTCAAAAAACATCACACGTGATACTCTAGACTTTACTTCAGCAAAAGGGAGGTCAGGGGATTTCCACGCTTTCGCAATGACTCGCTTAGCCTCTGAGAATTATCATGATCAACCGGTGTTGGCGTGCCATACACACCATAGGCTTTTTATGTAAGAGAGCTTCCAGCGGGTCCTTGTGGAACGTCTTGCCTGTAACCGTATATAACAGTTGATAGACTCTGTGCCAGAATCTCCGCACTTTAGGGCAGGACCACCATATGTGAAGGACCGAACCCTCCACCCGGCAACCCCTGAAACAATGCGGTGAGTGAGATGGGATAGCTTTGGAGATCCGGAGCGGGACTAAATACCACCTAAAGAGCAATTTGTAATTTGTCTCAATCGTTGTACATTCATCGAACTCTTGGAGGTTGTCTTCCATATCTGGTCCCAAGTGTCAGGGGAGATGGAGCATCTTAGGTCTTGTTCCCATTTAAGGGTATAGGTGGGTAGGGAGGCATGCAATTTTTCTAACAGTAAGATATATAGGGCCGATATAGTCCCTGAGTCTCGAGTCCCATATTGCAGCAGTCTCGAAGGGGGTGAGGGAGGGAAGGTTCCTCTGTGACCCCAGGCGGGATAGCAAGAAGTGTTTTGATTTGATTAAATTGGAAGATATGTCTGGGGGCTAGCTGGTGATCTGCGCAGAGCGACTCAAATGGTATGATTCCTTGTGCAGAACAGAAATTTAAAAGCAATTGGTTTGGAAAATCCCAGTTGGAACAAAGGGTTCCCATGGATGGACATCAGAGGGGTGTGGGGGGACATCCAACCCATAGGGCGTCTCAGCCCATCCCAGACTCTCAAAGTGTGTCTGAGTACAGGGTTGATAATGTTCCCCCGCATTTTGGGTGGTAGCCAAGGGAGATTAAGGAGGGAAATTGGGGAACAGGTGTAAGCTTCCAGTGAGACCCAAAGGGGCATTTCAGTTTTCCCAAAGCATTGTACCAGGGGAGCTAACTGGGCCGCCTGATAATATTTCTGAAAGGATGGGAGTCCGAGGCCCCCCTCTAGTTTGCTGTGATGGAGTACCCGATGTGATACCCTCGGGAATGATCCTTTCCAGATGAAACGAAGTAGAAGACGTTGAAGTAACCTAAGTCTAAAGGCGGGGACAGGAAGAACCCGCACATGGTAGAGAAATTTGGGGAGCAGTGTCATTTGGACCACTGTAATCCTACCCATCCACGAGAGAGGATGTTTCTCCCAGGAGTTAAACAGCGATTCCATATGGGACATTAGGCCAGGGTAATTGGCTTGATAGAGGTGATCATAGGAGGGGGTGAGATAGATCCCCAAATAGGGTAATGCTGTGTCCACCCATGTGTAGGGGAAGGATTGTTGTAGCGAAGAACATAATGTTGGGGGTAGGGATACATTCAATGCTTTAGATTTTTTTCATGTTGACACAGAGCCCTGACAGGATGCTGAATTGGTGTAAAAGGGGTTGTAGTGGTGGAAGGGAGGTCATTGGGTCGGTGATCAAAAGTGCATCAGCAAACATACTAAGCCGGTGATGATAACCTGCCACTTCTACTCCTCTGATGTCCGTTTGTTGACGTATGGCTTGGGCAAGGGGTTCTATAGCTAGTGCGAACAAAAGGGGGGAGAGTGGACAACCCTGTCTAGTACCTCTGGTAATGGGAAAGACCTGAGAATGAAAGCCCTGATATTGAACATAGGCAGAGGGTAGGGAATATAATGAGTCTATCAAGCGCATAAGAGAAGGCCCAAATCCCCATCTGGTGAGGGTATATCGCAAGTAGTCCCACCCGACCGAGTCAAAAGCCTTGCTAATGTCTAGGGACAATAACATAGTCTGGAGAATCCGTTGATGAGCTATATGTATTAGGTGAGCTACCCTCCTTATGCTATCTCCCGCCTGGCATCCCAGCATGAATCCCACCTGGTCTCTAGAAATCAGGTCCAAGAGTGGAGACTGGAGTCTCAGGGTCAGTATTTTAGTGAGCAGTTTCAAATCTACATTGATCAGGGAGATTGGGCGGTAGTTAGTCCAGGAGGTGTGGTCTGTTGCAGGTTTAGGTATCATACAAATCGACGACATTAGTGATTCCTGTCGCAATCGACCCCCGTCTCGCATTGCATTGAAAGAGTTGAGTAAGTGAGGAGCGAGGGTGGTCGCGAACTTCTTATAGTAAACGGCACTTAGTCCATCAGGACCTGGGCGTTTACCAAGTGGTAATAGTTTTATAACGTTTAATACCTCCTCCAATAGGAGCATCAATCAAGAGTCTATTATCGTCTGACAGAACAGGGAGGTTGAGGGTGGAGAAAGTCACTGATACGTGTCTCGTCTAAAGGGCCTGTGCTGCGGTATAGTTCGCTCAAATGGGTTTGGAAGGTGTCCAGTATTTTTATGGGGTGGGCAGTCATTTAACCCCCACTGAGGCGAAGCCTAATAGGGTTTCGTCTAGAGTTGGCCTCCCTAAGTTTCTGTGCTAACATGGTATCTGGTTTATCACCTTTAATGTAGAATTTATGTTTGGTCCATGCCATCCTATCGTTCGCCAGATGAGTGAGGCAGAGGTTCAGTTCAGTCCGTATATTAAATAGTCTGGTTCTATGTGCGGGAGTGGGGTTCTGCTGAAAATCTTGGGAAGCTAATTGAAGGTCTGATTCAAGTTGGTCAATACGGGCTGTCCTTTTCTTTTTCGCCTGAGATGCAAGTTGAATCAACCTCCCTCTAATGACAGGTTTGTGTGCCTCCCAGACCGTGGTTGACGATGACACAGTAGCTATTTAAATCAAAATATTCGGTCAGGGAGGTCTGGGCCGAAGCCAGGATGTCTGGGTTGGTGAGCAAGGAGTCCTGCAGTGACCAAGAGAACCCTTGCGTGCGCCGAACCTCGAGGCCGACATTTATAAGGGCCATATCATGGTCAGACCACGGAATGGGACAGATAGCGGCCGAGGACACCTGAGGAAGTGTTGCGGTGTGTGTAAGAAAATATGATCAATGCGAGAGAAGACATTATGGGGATTGGAATAAAATGTAAATTGCTCTTTAAGCGGATGAAGCTCCCTCCATGAGTCTACCAGATGATATTGAGTCAGCAACGATCGGAATCTTTTTGCCGCAGTTAGGTCAGAGGGGGGAGGGGGTTGCCGGGTGGGCAGGGTTATGACGATCCACATGGGGGTGTATTACCAGGTTGGAATCCCCACATAATAAAAAGTCCCCCTAGTGTGAGCATCGATAGTCTGAAACAAGTGTGAGAAGAAGCCCAATTGACCCGTATTGGGGGCATATTAGGATACCACTGTAACCGGGGAGTCATGGATTGAGCCCACCAAAATCAAATACCTGCCCTCCGGATCCTTGATCTCCTTCAGAGCGACAAAAGGTGTGTTGCGACCAAATGCTATCAGGACTCCTCGATGTTTCGTAGGTGCAGAGGCTAAAAAGAATAAAGGATAGTTAGCATGTAGAAATGAGGGAGCAAACGATTGTGGAAAATGGGTCTCTTGAAGACAAACAATATCTGCCCTAATTTGCTGAAAATGCCTAAAGGCTTTAGATCTTTTGACTGGTTGGTTCAGTCCTTTGACATTGAGGGATATCACTTTAATTGCCATTAGAACAGGGGCACTTGATAAAGTGGTAAGGGAATGAGGGAAAGGAGACTAAAGAGGGATGGAGGATAGTGTTGGAGGGATGTAGAGGTAGGGAATGGGAGGATGGGGAGAGACAAGGAACCGAACAGTGGGAACACCTAGGTCACAGTGCCTATCCGTGAGTCGGTCAGGATAGGAGTCGCTCACTCATCCAGGACCTGGAGAAACACCAAGTCCAAGATAGTGAAGGTCGGGGTGCATGAAAGGTACCAGAACGGGAACAAGACCTATTAAACGTTGCAAACAAAGTGCCCATCACAATATCACTTTTAGTTATATAGCACTGCAATGGGTGGGTGAGAGGACAGTCGCACAGAAAACTAAACAAAACGATAAATAGAACAAGTAATGTCAAACTGAGAGGGGCCAAAACCATCTTCCCAGGTGGGCACCAGCGGCCCCTACAATCGTTGGTTCAAGTGCTCGTATTGATGGCAAGGGATCCCAGAACATTCATAGTCAATGACAACAGTATATACCACTCAGGAAAACCGAAAAGGAGCCGTCCGGCTCGTTCGATATGAACTGCAAAGGACATGTCCTGTGAATATGTCCTGGTATATGTTTGCTTTTTTCTAGCTGAAGTGCATGGGACAGTGTTTTACTTGTGTCATACTGCGGTGGATTTCGATCGGCTAGAAAGTCTTTACATTTTTAATCATTTAATAATTTATTTTATTTAATATTACTTTAACTATTACTAAATATGTTTATTTAATGGACATGGATGCATTCTTTCTGCATCGCTCTCATCCCTTACACATGAAAGAACAGGAAAGAAAACATTACCAAGTGGACTTCTTTTCTGGACTCCTCCTCACCAGACGCCTTTCCTGGGGGAATCCGATTGGCTGCAGCTTGAATCCGCAGATTCGTACGTGTGGGCAAATATGCTTAGCTTTCACCTAGCTAAGTGCTGGAGAAAAAAATTGCTAGACACACTACAGGCGCATCACCGCTTTCCTTTGCTGAGCTCGGCTCCGTGTGTCACAGGCTTTAGGGCTGGTTTGCACCCATCTCCAGAGCAATCTGACATGGTTAGTGGCCAGAAAGCACTGGATCCCATAGTGAAACCTCCTTGCGTCCTGGGGCATGCCGGTGCCATTCAAGTCAGTGGCACCACAAACACCCACACACAGTGTGATTGCAAAAAATAGTGAATGGCACCATCAACCCGCCCTAGAATGCAGGGAGGCTTCCACTATGCCAGGGGTCAGCAACCTTAAACACTCAAAGAGCCATTTGGACCCGTTTCCCACAGAAAAAAAAACACCGGGAGCCACAAAACCCTTTTGACATCTAAAATGGAGATAACACGGCATATATCGTTTTTTTACCTTTATGCTATGTATATAGGTATATGTGGGCCTAGTAACGCACTGGACCCGGGGCTTACCTGAGACCCCACCTGAGTGTGACCCTGCAGAGCACACCATAGATCCTGCACAGCCCATCTGAGACTCTCTATGGTGGTCTCTGCAGGGCCTCAGGTGGGCTGGTCCCTGGGTCCCTTTCCCTGTACCTCCTCCCAACTCCTCTTACCTAGTGCTGCTGGGGCCAGGCCTCCTCCACCCTCTCCCCTGTCACCTCTGCCATGCCACCCCTGGTACAGCTGATACTCATGTAAGAGGCCCCTCAGGCTGCCCAGACCCTTCACATGGGTACCAGCCATACACACACTTCTCCCCTCCCACCGCCTGTTACTAGGGATGCACCCGGGAGAGGAGGTGAGTCACAGGACCCGCCCCCTTGCTGAGAAGCCCGTCAGAAGTGCGGGGCCCCGGGACCCTGCACTGCCGCATATTCCACTAGAGGGTGGCCCAGGACCGGACCTCACTGGACCCCCCACAGCCTCAGGCCCAGTCGGTAGTTCCCTCCCTGGACAGGGAGCCGCATCAGAGGGATGAAAGAGCCACATGCGGCTCCGGAGCCGCAGGTTGCTGACCCCTGCACTATGCCATCCAGTGCATTCCAGCCACGAACCGTGCAGGAACCCACTGGAGGTGGTGTGAACCAGCCCTAAATGTGTCGGCTGCCATGCATTTATGTGCCCGGTGCAGCTGCACAGTCTTCGTCTCCACCTGGCTATGCCACCGATTCCACTAACTGCACACACATTACACGTGCAACACAATACACACTAGTTACACATAATGCACACACAGTACACATGCAACATATAGTATGCACACGTTGCACAATACGCACAAGTTATACATACAACACATAGTACGCACACAGATTACACATACAACACAGCCTATCCACAGTCGACTATGAGCAGCCCGGGGAGGAGGCTAAGACATGGTCCTGAAGGTCAGTCCACGCTCACTGGGACTCCGGTTGGCGCCGGGACGGCCCTATTCATCCGCGTGTCCTCGGGCAATGTCCGAACAGCTAGTCATCATGTGGGTGAGGCAGGGAGTGAGGGTGCAAGCAGCCCAGTACATTTAGCGACCAACTAAACAATGAAAATCATGGACAACTATTTTCATTATCACTTTATTGACTATATCGATTAGTTCCTATGACCTCCTATAAGTAAGCCTAGGTAGTGAAACGCGTGAGAGGCACTGGTGTGGGAGAGATACCATGGTGAGGTATTTGCTGTACTAGGTTTGATTTTTATCTGGAAATTATTAGAATAAAGTTGGATACCGGTTCTTGTGCGGCTGATTGTACAAGGAATTATTTATCGATTTTAATTTTGTCCTTTAATTCACTTATCAATTATTGCACATGACACTTTTTATAGTTTGCATATAGTATATGAATTGGCAAATAAGCACTACACCTTTTTATGTTAAAAAAATATTAACTGAATGGAGTGCATTCTTCCTTGAAAACTAGATTAAAGGGGGTTATGATTACTTTGCATGAATACAGTACAAATGTTAAATATTCCCAGCACACTTACCAGCTAGACTGCAAAAAACAAATTACAGTGTCTTACAGAGTTAAAAAATATGTTCAAGCCACGCTGCCTTGTCAATGCCCCTCTGTGTAGTGTGGTCCTAACTCCTGAGAGCCTCCATCTTGGAGCATGTATAACAAATATTGCATTGGGTGCAGGTTTGCCAGAGCCTATTCCTCCTTTTTAAAGGTACAGAAACACACCAGAAGCCCAGCACATCACCATGGCAGCTGAAGCCTCTAGTGAGTCTCCACACAAAATCCGAAAATGGAGTGTACTAAAAAAACTATTTCAAGAACGGGTGCTATGCTTTAAATAAAACCTCCAAGGTATTGATTTCCAAAATATTCCCTGTGCCACAGTCAACACCACAGAGTCGGCAGGATTGCCCAGCCCTTCCATGTGCAGCTTGCTTTAAAATCTAGCTATGAAATTGATGAGTGTGTTTTTTGCAATTTGTTTCACTTTTTGACTTACATGGATCATATAGTAAACTTGGTGCACAAGATAAGTTTTTAAAGTCATTACAACTGACAAGTCACTCCTGGAAAAAGAGGTTTAACCACTTCAAGACTAGGTGTTTAGACCCCCTTCCTGGCCAGGCCATTTTTCAGTATTCAGCGCTGCGATACTTTGACTGACGTTTATTCAGTCATGCAACGCTGTACTGAAATGAATTTTATACCATTTTTTTGGGGACAGATAGAGCTTTCTTTTGGTGGTATTTAATCACCACTACTTTTATTTTTTACTATAATTAGGAAAAATTACTGAAAATTTTGAAAAAAAAAAAAGTTTTTTTTAACATGTTAGGAAACATTTATTATTACCCAGTTTTTTGGTAAAATATAAAAGTCGGGGTCACGTCGTTTAAATAGACACCAAACATGTCAAGCTTTAAAATTGCGCGCACCCGCGACTTCGCAGGAAACTACCATACCCAAAATTGGCCATAGGCGACACTTTAAAAGCTTTTACCGCTCATCAGTTTAGTGTTATCAGTGATTAATGGCCCTAGACTTATTGCTCTCACTCCGACGTTCGCGGCGATATGTAACGTGCGGCGTAATGGGCGCAATCGTCTTTTTTGCACGTATGCGCCCCGACGCATGTTTGCATGCGTGTATGTATGGGTGGGGACTTTTACATTTTTTTTTACATTCTTTTTTATGTGTAACTTAAAAATTTTTTGGGGGGGGACTTTTTTTTTTTCACTCAACTTTATTGATATCACATATGGGGGCTAATAAAACCCCCCTATGTGATAGCAAAATATGTGACAGGTCCTCTTTATGGAGACATCAGGGGTCTTCAAGACCCCTAATGTCACCTAGGACCCCCCAAAAGAAGCTGATGAAGCA
>NW_017307004.1:523886-545133 GCF_000935625.1 Nanorana parkeri
ATCGTTGCAAAATAAAAGCGATCCGCCGGCTCTACAGCCGGCGGATCAATTGTATGTTAACAGGCACTGCTGCCTGTTTTTAAATTGCGGCCATTTCCCGCCCGCCCAGCGGCGCGTGCGAGGGAGCGTGTCTGAGCGGACGTCTAAAGACGCCTGCTCAGATCTAGAGAGCTCCGGGCCGGCCGTTTTTTTTTTTACTACGGCCGCCCTGGAGGCAGTTAAAAGAAAACTATGAGGTAACATTTTTTTCCCCCATTGTACTATATTTTAGGGCTATGTGAAGACATATACGAATGTCCTCCCATGACCCAGAACTCTGTGTATAGCAGGCTGTATGCTGAGAGCGCCACAGCTGGGAAGGTTCCAGAGAATACTGTCTAAATCCACCCCGCTGGCAGTTTGACAGCGGGCTCTGCCTATCTAGAGGAAGAGCCCACTATGCCTGCCCCCTCACCCTTCTGTCCCTCCAGTCAGTGCTGGAGGATCGATGGGGAGAGAATTCCTGTGGGTCAGTCACTGCTCTCTGCAGGGAGATGATCAGGAAGTGAGCTAGCAGCGTTGTTTTTGCTCACTTCCCGATCAACAGAGTCGACGTATGACCGTTTCAATGTCGCACGTTGGCTCTAACTGTGGGGATGACGGTAATTCACCTTTAACCTCCTGCGTATGAAAAAGGTTCTTTACCGTAAGAGCTGCAATAATTTTGGATTTGAGCCAAAAGTTAGTTTTAGCTAACATTTATAGATTGTTTCAAAGATGGAATATGTTTCTAAATGTAAAAAATATATATCGATTTTGGACTGTATGTGTAATAACACAGGAAGCAATATCTTTTTTTTTTTTTTTTTTTTTTTTTTTTTAAAAGATGGAATATGTTTCTAAATGTAAAAAATATATATCGATTTTGGACTGTATGTGTAATAACACAGGAAGCAATAACTTTTTTTTTTTTTTTTTTTTTTTTTTATATTGACGTGTTTTGTACCACACTTTATCTGGATTAACCTTGGGTTGATTGCGATGTTGGTGCGTAGATGTGTGTGAGGGTGCCACAAACACACACTCCTGCTATCTATCCTTCTCTAGCACATGCAATGGTTTCTATAAGAGGATACACTAAGGGGGTCTACCTTTCTTTCCACTTTAATTGGAACATATTATACTCTTCCCTACTTCTGTCTGGTTCCTGTTCATCCTATGGAGATTGCCATTCGCACACTTTGTTAGGGCTGAAAGGATTTCTCTCTAGCGCACTTCACAAAGCTAGACTTTGTTGTTGTAGAAGAATCCCTGTAGAGCAGGGGTAGTAAATTAAGATTCAAGGAGGTACGGTGAGCAAAATTTTCATTGAGCCGAGGTCCGAATCTCAGTCCAGACAAACCTGCCATTCCGCTGTTTCTGGACTGCAGTTCACCATTTAGGCTACATTCACACCAGCAGCTGCACTGCAGCTGGTCCTTTCACACCAATACAGTGCAATTGACACATGTACACTACTGCACAATGCGCCTACCCTGTTTTGCAGTGCGGTAGGTGCATTGAGTTGCCATTCATTTGAATGGAACCCCAAATGCAACTCCTGACCGCAATTCAACCACATTGGTGTGAACGGGCCCTGAGAATGCCCCTTTATAGTATTCTCCTTAGACCTATAGTACTGTGTCCTTACTCTTGGTACCTTGTGTAGTCTGAAGGCAGAGCAGGGATCCAGGTGTCAAAGACAAGAGGAGGAGCTGGGGTGGAACTGGGAGGTGGAGATGGGAGGTTCCCAGATGCGAGAAAGCGGAGCTTACTATGGGCGGCTGAAGAGGATGAAAGATACTCTTCCTTCCTCCAGTGCACGGTGGACAACAGACGCAGTGGTCCTAGCAACCAATGACTGCACAGGGGAACACCGGGTTCATTGGTGACCGCGGTTCAGACAGAACAGCTGCTCGGTCTGTGTCCAAACCGCCGTTCGCCATTTGCGGAACAGGGCTGTAGAGGGTCTCCAGCACAACCATATCTAGATGAGTTTGTGGTTTTCGTGTGTTTACAAACTTTTACAGCTATTGGTTTTACAAGAATCAGAAAAATCTAACTAGTTACTGGTTAAAAAAAAAAAACATACAAAAACAGAGGCTGCCACAATCACTCTCTCACACACACCTGCTATCTATCCTTCTCTAGCATATGCAATAGTTTCTATAAGAGGATACACTGAGGGGGGTTATTCACAAAGCTGCCAAAGGCAGCCGAGGTGAATAAACGACCGAAGTAAAGTGAGCCGAACGCTGTAAGGCTAATTTCAGCTATACAACGGCTGATACCTACACATTAAAGAGTAAGGTTCTGTGTCCAACAATGAGCAACTAGAGAATTTTATTTATGGTTAATATCTCTGATATATAGAGCTTGATAAGTTAAGCAAGCCAGGTGGCCAGTGTATTTTATAAGAAACAGCTGGACCATAACTTAAGGTTCTATTGTAAATGGTCCCATAGCTCTCCATATGAAGTTGGTCTGTTTTTTGACTTATTGGCATCTGTATTTTATGTGCTTTGTAAGGCCTGTTTTTTCTCTGTCATTGTTTTTCTTTTGGGTTGAATATCATTTTTTTTTCAATTTTCAGGTGCTTTTCAAGAGACTGGGATATTACAGAATATGGAGTGTGTGAGCTTGTGGATATTGTATCAGAGATACCTGATACCACAATATGTGTTACTCAGCAAGACAATGAGATTGTAATCTCCACTCCTAAAAGAGGTATTAAAAACATTTTATATGGATACACTCTGGGAGCAGTATGGTTCAATTAGAGAAATGTATTTTGAGATTTTTCATTTGAATATGAAGGCACTAGCAAGATTTTAAAGAGCTTGGAGCTTATGGTGGCAGACAAACAAGATAGATGTGGGAATGTTCACAAATTTACAAAGATTTTGTTACTGAATTTGCATCTGGTCGGCTTAACGGATTTGCCTGTCCGTTTTGGTTTGATCAGGAAATCCATAGGTTGGCAAGGAAAAAAATCAATAGTTATTAAAGCTGTATGCCTGGTGAAAAGTAAAAGAAAATAGCAAAAGCTGTTCTGAACATCTTCTCAACAGATGCACATTTCCCTATGTTTTGTCTTTCTTTGAAAACGCTGCAAGTGCACAGTGATCAGTGCAGATGTCTTTCTATTCTGCTGCATTGAAAATTGAAATTACAATCAGTGTGGTCAGGCCTGCCTGAGTTCTCCCCTTCCGGACTTGGAACTTCTCTCCCTCTGAAACTCTGCATTAAAAAGAACCTGTGAAGAAATGTAAGTATTAGGGATGCACAGATACCGATACTGGGCATTTTCACAAGTACTTGTGAAAATGCCCTGTTACATACTGCCGCTTTCAATTTTTAAATGAGTTTGGCTGCCTGAAGTCCCACGCTTGCTGGGGACCTCAGGCAGCCTGCTGGGGACCTCCCAGTAGCTGTTTGGCAGTGCCGGTCCGGCCACACCTCCTCTTCCCCCTTCCCAAGACCGGCACAGCCCTGGAGAGCCCCACATGCAGCCCTGATGAGACATGAATGCAAGCTAACATTTTAGTCTTTGAATCCTAAAAGGGTATTGTCAGTGTCATCTTTGGAATTCTGATCAGGAGATGTAGAAGGCCCAGGTAAGGGAGATGATGAAGTAGAAATGAAAGAACTAGTAATAGGGGTCCTGGGTGTAGCTTTCGCGAAAAATCTCATTAGTGTGGTCTGTTTTTTGTTTTGTTTTTGCTTCATAAATTTCACGATCGCATTGTAAAAGTTCACTCATTTGATGTTCTACTTTTGTGAACCGTTCAAGATTTGGATAAATAGCTTCTAGTTCTAACATACACTATATTACCAAAAGTATTGGCACCCCTCCAAATCATTGGATTCAGGTGTTCCGTGAAATTCCTTGCTACTAAATATTCCGCGGTCAACTGTTAGTAGTATTATAACAAAGTGGAAGCAACTGGGAACAACAGCAACTCAGCCACCAAGTGGGAGGCCACATAAAATGACAGAGCGGGGTCAACACATGCTGTAGTGCACAGTGTGCAGAAGTCGCCAACTGTCTGCATAGTCAATAGCTACAGACCTCCTAACTTTGTGTGGCCTTCAGACTGGCACAACAACAGTGCATAGAGAGCTTCATGGAATGGGTTTCCATGGCCGAGCAGCTGCATCCAAGCTTTGAATCACCAAGTGAAATGCAAGCGTCGGATGCAGTGGTGTAAAGCACGCCGTCACTGGACTCTAGAAAAGTGGAGGCGTGTTCTCTTGAGTGACGAATCACACTTCTCTGTCGGGCAACCTGATGGACGTACCTGGGTTTGGCAGTTGCCAGGAGAACGGTACATGCCTGACTGCATTGTGCCAATTTCATGCTACCAACTTTGTGGGAACTGTTTGAGGATGGCCCCTTCCTGTTCCAACCTGACTGTGCACCACTGCACAAAGCAAGGTCCCTAAATACATGAATGAGCGCGTTTTGGGGTGGAGGAACTTGACTGGCCTGCACAGAGTCCTGACCTCGACCTCGACCCGATAGAACACCTTTGGGATGAATTAGAGCGGAGACTGCGAGCCAGGCCTTCTCGTCCAACATCGGTACCTGACCTCACAAATGCGCTTCTCGAAGAATGGTCAAACATTCCCATAGACACACTCCTAAACTATGTGGACAGCTTTCCCAGAAGAGTTGATGCTGTTTATAGCTGCAAAGGATGGGCCAACTCAATATTGAACCCTACGGACGAAGACTGGGATGCCATTAAAGTTCATGTGCGTGTAAAGACAAGTGTCCCAATACTTTTGGTAATATAGTGTAGCTGCATTCACTTTTGAGAGCACACCCACTAATCCCTTTGCAGGGAAGTTGTTTGATACTACTTAAATTCTTTCCTCTTCTGCCTCCTCTTCGAAGTGTTGCTGTGCTTCCAACTCTTTTAAATCTTCCGTACTTAGCTCTCCCTCAGTACATTCCACTAAGTATTTAATATCTTGCAGTTCAACCTCAAAATTAAGCACGTTAGCAAGTTCCACAGTTTTGTTTAGAAGATTAACATGTTCATCTTTGTCAAATGCTTCTGATGTATTCACAAAAAGATTGACATTTTTTCCATATGCCTTGCATACACTTTTCTGTCACTCCTTCCTAAGCTGATGCAATATTCTTAATGCACTCTAAAATGTTGTATGATTTCCAGAAATCATGAAGGGTTACTTCATTGTTTTCTGTTGCTGCTACAGCTTTGGAAAAAGTTGCGCGCAAGTAGTTTGCTTTGAAGGTAGCTATAGCCCACTGGTCCATGGGCTGTAAGATAGCAGTTGTGTTTTTAGGCAGATACCCTACCTTTTACATCTGGGTGTAGATCATCAAGATGCTGCGGGTGGCCTGGAGCATTATCAAGCAGAAGGATAATTTTAAAGGGAATGTCGTTTTCCAGACCGTAATGCTTCACCAAGGGTGTAAAGCAGTTAATGAACCAATCTTCAAATAAAGCTTGTCATCCATGCCTTGTTGTTCGCTCGATAGTAAAAGGGCAGTGTGTGTACTAGCCATACAGTACTGTATATAAAAATCTGATTCCTGGGTAAGTACTATGCAGTATACTGTAGGCAGTATACTGCATAGTACTTACCCAGAAATCAGATTTTTTTGCATAGAATCAATATAGCAGTAGAAGTCACCATAGGCTGTACTGTATTGTAGCAGTAGAAGAAGCCACCATAGGCCGCAATGCCACTCTTGTTACTGCGTCTGAACTGTGCGCCGTGGGGTCGCAAGTCCGAATTCGGTCGTAAGTCTGAAAAGCACACCTCAGTCGTAAGTCCGAGCAGTCAAACAGGTAGGTCGTTAAACGAGGAATGTCTGTATATGCAATTAAACTGACAGTTACTGTATATGAAATTGGAGTAAACAAACCTATAGTACAAACACCACCAAGATTATTCACATAAGATAATAGTAAATCCTATATAGTATGGCACAAACACATGATCCTTTCAATATATTGCATCTAATAACTAAAAATAAACCATGAAATAACAATACTTCATTGTATATGATCATAAAACTGAATCCATTGGTTAATACAAATCCCTTTTTAAAGTGTTGGTCAAGCCAAAAGCGTTTTTTTTTTGTTGTTTTTGTTTTTTCTGGTTTTGGAAAGAGTGGGGGGAAAGCTTAGAACCCTTGCCAGAGTTTATAAATATTTCCCTTGCGTCCTGACAACTTTTTGATCTGCTGCTATCCTGAATTGCTTCCAGTTTTTTTACTGTTAATATTCTCCTTTACCGCTTTGGCATATCTGTATAGCTTGGAATTTAGAATTTGCTTATCTATTTTTTTGTAGAACGTACTCCAGAAGAGATTGAAAGGACAAAACAGTTTGCCAAGGAAGTAGTTGACCTTTTGCGTCACCAACCTCATTTCAGAATGGCATTTAATAAGTTTATTCCGTCCTATCACCACCACTTTGGTCGCCAGTGCAAACTGACATATTATGGCTTCACCAAACTGCTTGACCTTTTTGAAGCCATACCTGATGTCTTACAAGTACGTACAGTTTATACTTTGTCATATGTACTTATCATTTTAGTTAAGAATCTTGATATGAAGAAAATACAGCATTTCCAAGTTATGTTGCTGTTATAGTTGAGGTTTACTTCACTTGCCTTGTCACATATCACGTCAGTGAACTGTATGGAAGCATTTTTTTTTCCCCTTTCTTGTCACTATGTGACATTGAAGGCAGACAACACAAAGCAAGGTGTTTAAAACTTTAGTATGCTATAATGTCATTTTCATTGTGTATGCGTTTGCTTTTTGCTTTGGCATTATGCTTTAAACTGTTTATATAGCCTTAAAATCTCATTATCTTCGCTGACACAAATCTGAGGCGGTAACAATCTGCCCTACTCTGAAATACTGTTTGGATGGTTGATTGTACCAACCTCAGATCATCAGGCAGGAAATACACTGAAATTATTGCTCATGGGGATAGCATAGAGCATTCATGTGATGATGTGGTTTTAACCAATTGGTCTTCCTGTTGTGGTGGTGGTTCTGGTAATTTTTGTTTCCTTTCAATAAATTTCTTTGGGGGGAATTTATAAAACTGGAGCAGATTTGGACTGCAGTCTCTTTCTCTCTCTCTCTCCCCCTCTCCTCCCCTCTCCTCTCGATAAATTCCCCCCTTTGTGTTTTTCTGCATCTTTGCCAGACATGTCAAATATTAGGATTTTGCATGAATTTATCTAGATTAACATGTGCTATGTGACTGCCCTTGACTGTATTCAAGAGTGGGGCGTCTGAATTTTCTGCTTTGATCATTTTATAGGTTTTAGAGTGTGGTGAGGAAAAGATTTTGACCCTGACTGAAATGGAGCGTATCAAAGCTTTAGCTTCCCAACTTGTTAAACTGCTGCGCTCTCAAAAAGACACCTCTTTAATGATTCCTGACTTGCTTACTGAATATAGCAAGACATTTGGTTACAGTCTGAGGCTTCATGACTATGATGTCAGCTCTGTACTGGCACTAATGCAAAAACTGTGCCATGTTGTTAAGGTAACTGGTTATTTGAGTTGCAATTAATGAGCATGCCTGTCCTACTGCATTTCTTAATTATTGCTTTTAACTCTCTATTCTGTTGACTGGCATGACTACTCTTATCACAGCGGTGTCTGTTCACAGCGGTGTCTGTAGAAAGTCAACCCTTCTGATCCAAGTGAGAGCTGGGAAACTTGCCTGGTGATGGTGTAAGAATCCTTTCCCAGCCACAGGCCCGCAAAAAACTGAGGCTGATATGTTTAAGTGACCCTAAACTCAGGAGTTAAATCTTAAAACTCCAAGGACCATAACTATTAATAACAATGTATTTTATTTCTGTATCAGTAAGCTGTAATCCTCAAATCATCTCTGAATTTGTGCTGACACTGTCCCTTCTTTTAAAGGGTAGCTACTTTTTGTTCTCCATTGTCCCTGTGTGTGTTGAAAAGTGTTCACCACTCCAAGCTTGCTCCCATGATGGACTACAATCCCACATTTAGTTTACTAATTTGTATTGTGATTGTAGTCCATCACGTGAGTGAGCTTAAAGCGGTGGCTTCTTTAGAACACACACAGGGACCATGGGGAGCAAAAGCAGCCACCAGTATCCAGACGGAAGGACGGTGTCGGCGCCAATTCAGAGATTTGAGAATCCACAGCCAAGTGACACACAAATAAGATACATTCTTGTTAATAGTTAAGGTACTTGAATGCATTTTTAAGATTTAACTCCTGAGTTAAGTATTACTTTATCCTTTTGCAGTGTTAATTTTTTTGTTTTTAGCACGATACCTCCATTTATTTTTATTTTGTCAATAATTATATTTCGGTGTTGTTGCACACACACACTTGGCGTGGGATATATTGATTTTGATAACTTTTTTTTACTTTGTATGCGATTTAGTTGGTAGCAGTAATTAAAAGTGCTTTATTGGGCAGAGGCAGTTTCATACTCTTGGTTTTTTTTTTTGGTTTTTTTTTTAAGGTTGCAGACACGGTCTCTGGGAAGCAAATCCAGCTAATCAATAGGAAGTCTCTGCGCTCTTTAACTGCACAGCTCCTTATTTTGCTTATGTCATGGGATGAGCCATTACCACTTACTGTTGGCCAGCTGTGCCATATATACGAAAATGTCCATGGAATAACGCTCAATCCATGTGAATATGGTTTTGTGTCCTTAACTGACCTCCTAAAAAGCCTGCCTTATTTAGTTGAGGTAAGAATATTTAGTTTTTTAATCCCTTTGAACAGTGGCTGTAAAAGTCTTGCTGGCAGCGCCTAAATTTTTTCATTTTTCCGGCAGGTATATACCAATAATGACACGGAATGCATACAGCTGACAGTACTTTACCTGTTTGCAAAGAATGTGCGTTCATTGCTGCATACCTATCACTATCAGCAGATCTTCCTGCACGAGTTCACTACTGCATACAGCAAATATGTTGGTGAAGTACTTGAGCCCAGGCAGTATGGTTTTAACAGCTTGGAGGAGATGTTGGGGGCAATTGCACAGGTAATTTAAGTGCGGTTCTGTTAATTTTATGTACCATTGTAAATCTGCACTACTAACTTTTTTTGTTTTTATGTAAAGTTAAAAAAATTTGCATGGTTTTACTTGCCTATTGTATGGGAAGCAAGATACATTTATAAATATGTCTTTTGATGTCTGTGTTTTTTAAGGTGGTCTGGATTAAGGGACACGGCCATAAAAGAATTGTGGTATTGAAGAATGACATGAGGAGTAAGTCATTTTTATTGTACCTATTTATTATTATTATTAACTGGCATTTTATGCAGCTCCTATATATATCTAGATCTATATCTAGATATATATCTATCGATTACGGTTGGTGTAGGATGTCACTAGGGCTAGTTTGACTATAGTTTGGGCAGAGTTTTGGGCTGCATCTTAAGATAAGGTTGGGATGGTTAGGTTGTTCTAGCTAACCTATTTCCCTGTTGCTTTCTTGGAAAGTGAATCTTTAATCCCACTACCCCCACCCAACTGAGTGTTGGAACTGTAGTAGATTTCTTGCTTATGTGCTTGGGGATTTGACCACCTTTAATATTATGCAAGGGGAGACCTCTCCAAATTGATTTTGCCAATATTATGTTTACCTTATGTCCCATTGACACCAGTCATCAGGACAGCAAGAAGAGATCAATCTACCCACTGGGTAGATTGTGGTAACCTTACAGCGGTTCAGACTTGGGATGCACAGAAATTTCAGCCGCAGAGGCAGCGGGGATCAGGGAGGAGAGAGCTGTCAGGAGCCCAAGTGCTGAGTGTTAATAACTGAAGACATAGTAAGCTTACTATGCCCCCAGTTATGAATGAAAATGAAGTGTTATACATCACTTCCTTTTTATTTATGAATGGGGACATAGTAAATATTTACTATCTGCTCACCTTATGAATGAGCAGGAAGCCTCTGTAATGAGAGCTTCCTGTTTAGTGCTGGGACTGCATTTCTCAGTCATCAGCAATTTGATAACTTGCTGTGTGGAGTGGAAACAGGCTAAAACGGCTGTTTTCTGTTTCTAAGCAGCTCTCTATCTTTTTCCTGTGTAGTTTCTTAAACATTGGGCTACACTACCAATAGTGTATCCTCCTCTCACCCTAATAAAGTGACTGTTATTCCCGTTATCCTGCTCTCTTTAAGGGAGTCCTTTTAACCCTTTCCCTGCCAAGCCCTCGGGAACATTTTTCAATTCAGCTGGCCACGCCATTTTTGAAATTTTTCCCATTGATTTGATTTTCAACTGCGGCGTTGCTAGTGTTTGTAGAAGACCCCCCCAAACCATATATTTTCTGAAAGCGCAGACCCGATAGAATAAAAATATGGTGATACTAAATTTGTAGGCCCTGCGATAATTGCGCAAATGTTGCTCAAATTAATATTAAACCGATAAAAATACACAATTCAATTGATAAAACACACAAAAATCAGTATCCGTGCACCAAAAAATATTTTATGACTAAATCTAAAAGGTAAAACTGTATTGAGTTAATATCAAATATTTGCACATTTGAAATTGCGCCTTTTTGCGAAAAGGTAAAAAAATTAAGGTACGCAAAACTGTCAAAAAGCGACTTATGTTAAAAATTATTTTTACGCTGTGTTGGTGTTTTATGTTGTGATAAAATGATACAGGCGTTTAATTGCAACACAAGTATCACAACGCACGGCAATGCGTCACAAAGCTTTGCCATGCGCTGCCACAGTTAAAGTTTTTTTTTTTTAAAGAAGAAAAAAATTAAACAAATCATGCACTGTGATGCGTTCTAACAACGCACTGCAGCGCATGTGCATGGCATACATTAGAATATGTGTATGTTATGTGGAGGGAGGGGGTTGTGCTTTTTTTTTTTTGTTTTGTTTTTTTTTAACACGTTTTTTTAATTTTTTTTTTTTTTTTACATTTTTTGTTTTACTGTTTGGGTGGGGCTACGGTGAAATATCTGGGGTCTAAACAGACCCCTGACATTTTCCTTTTGAAATAGAAAAAGAAATTGAGGACACAGAGTCCTCCAATATTTTTTTTCTGCAGCCTCAGCACTCAATGAATGGGAAGCACTCAGTACAGAGGCAAGATATTTACTATCAAGCGGTTTATGAATGGTGAGAAGCCCCATTCCCCATTCAGAAATTCATGAATGAACAGGAAGTGATGTAAATCAGAACTTGGGACACATAGCACTATGAGGGTTATTCACAAAGCTGCTGAAGGATCTAGCCGTAGCTTCGGCTGATCCTTCGGCCCCAGGACCCCTTCAGTTCAGTAGAACCGAAGGGCTGCTGTACAGGCTATTCACTATAGCCCGTACAGCTCCCGAAGTTGGCCGAGCGGCTCAGTCGAGCCGAAGGCATATGCTTCGGCTCGAGTGAGCCGAGGTGAAAGCCAAAGCTGGCCGAATGGCCGGCCGACAACATGCTACTGACAGCTTGGCGGAGCCAGCTGTCATCTCACGGCTGGCTCCGGCCACTTGCATGCGGAGACAGATCAGCGCCCCAGGTTACCAGGGACGCTGATCTGTCATTACACTGAGAACGCGGTGGAGCCGCTGTGATATCAGGGCGGCTCTGCCGAGTTCTCAGTGTGTAATGACAGTTTACTATCTTCTGGTTACCTAGTGACCAGGGGACGCTGAACTGTCAAGAGTTTCAGAGCTGGCTTTGATATCACAGCCGGCTCCGACAAGCTCTCATTGTAATGACAGCTGGTCCCGTCCAATAGAAAACAGTTGGGCCGAGCTGTCACTGCTAGCTCCGCCCAATAATTTTCTCCTTTTTTTTCTATTCTGCTCGGTACCACTGAGGCTTTAAAGCTAAGCTCTAAACAATGTAAAAAACAATATATTGCGTGCATGCATATACATGCATATATTATGGTCCCTAACAGGGCCACAGTGATCGTGTATTACACTGTAGTAGCTGCAGCGTTTGAGGGTTGTTATAGCATGTGGACCCCTTTTTTAGGTGAACTTGCTCGCACCTAATTATTTGGGACTACTTTTGAATGTTTTGCAGGTTGAAGAATAGTTATTTCACAAGTCATCTTCCAGGACAGCACCTGAGAAGATGGAACAGGAAACACATCATCCACAATTAAAATAAAAAGGGCAATCCCTCCTAACCACCTCCAGTATTTGTTTCCTCCGGCCGACCTGGAGTTGGCAACCATCCTCGTTGGCATAGTGACTAGTTGAGTCCCCCGGAGTGTCCTGCTAGAGGAATTGACAGATGACCTATTGAGCTGTCCGGCCAGCAGCAGAGCTGGGTCACAGCAGGACATTAATACTGCGCCTTGTCAGCAATCCACACCAGCAAGGAGGGGCACCAGGAGTGGGGCAGGGGCGCAAGTCCAGCTGGCAAAGGATGTGCCACGCAGTCGGACTCTTCCTCACAGGCTGCTACTCCTATTCTGGGGGTTCAAGGTGGTAGCTCCAAGGTAGGCGGGTCTTTAGTTGACAAGTCCCCCTTACCTGTAGTCTTAATCCTTTGGGGGCCTGTTTCGGTGGGGCAAAGGAAACTTGGCTTGGTTTATGCACCTCTCAGTGGGTCTCTCTCCACTTGCCTGCCAAACCTGAGACTAAGCTGCACCCGAGTCCTTCGCCTTTTTTGGTGTAAGTATAGGCCTCAGAGGATAAGCCCCTGCCAGCAGAAGCTAACACAACCCAAGATGGGCTTCCTGCATTAACAAATTGGTTATATCCTGGTTCAAGCCTTTCTGCCAGATCTGTGTATCTCCTGAGAGTGGCATGCATGGGAGAGAGTCTATGGTTATAGCTCTCGTATATACAGGATCTGGCTCCACAGGGTGCTGGGGATGAATCCTGGCAGTCTTGTTTTGTTTTTCAATTTCACCTGGGTGAGGCTGCTCCACATGTGAATGACCTTGCTGTCTGGACTGGTGGAAATCTCCAGACAATCTGGGGCGATTCATACCAATTGTGCTACGCTGTTATATTTTGCCCTTTATATTCCAAGAGCCTTGCTTTCCCACAAGGGTTAAACCTGATAAGGCTCTATGTATTGGAATATGCAGAGGAAACAAATAATCTGATATGCCATGACCTTTATTGCAGTGATAAGAAGCTGCATATAGAGATCCTTGCCTTGAGTTCACCATTTTTTCTCTTCCCTGCTCCGGTGAGTTTTTCAAATGGATTGCAACTTCACCTGGGTAAGTCTGCTCCACAGGTGATTGACCATTCTAACGGCACTGGTGAAAACTTCCACCAGACAATCTTGGAGTTACACACACACACACACACACACACACCCCAGCATAAATGAGTACACCCCTTTGAACACTAAGATTTGAATCATTATCTCATTGAACACAAGAACAATTTCCAAAATTTCGATTAAAATAAAGTTTAGCTCATCACCAGCAGCACTCGTGCAGCCCCACAGAAGGACACTGCCACCACCATGTTTCATTGTAGGCACCATGCATTTTTCTTTGTACTCTGAAGTGATGTGACCAAGATCAATGTTTTTGGAACTGATGGCTTAAAAATTGTATGGTGTCGCAAAGGTGAGGAGTACAGAGTCCCAGTAGTCTTTTTCAGCATGGGCCCTGGCAAATATTAGGCAGGCTTTTTTTGTGCATGGGCTTTAGGAGAAGCTTCCTGCGTTGACACCCATGCATGCCATTCCTCTGCAGTGTATGCTGTATTGTCACAGGAAACGATCACCCCAGTTTGGCTTTTTACTCTTTTAGCTAACTGCAGTGAACTTGCATGGCAATTTTCTTCAACCCTTCTCATTAGAAGACACTCCTGTCGATGTGTTCGCTCCCGTGGACGGCTCTGCAATATGGTTGTAGTTCCATCTTTGTTACATTTTTGTAATCACTTTTGCTACAGTATTCTGACTAATAAGTAAAGCTTTGATGATCATCGTGTAGCCTTCACCTTTCTTGTGTAAAGAAATTATTTTCTTAGGCCTTGTGACATTTCTCTTCCATGTGGTGCCATTGCTGACAGTATGAAACGGGAAGGGGTTTTCTTTGTTAAGTAACGCCCTTTTATAATGAACTGTCTGCTGGACACCTGTTTTAATGAAAAATGATTATTACTCATCTGTAGTTGAATTCTTATTAGGATTTTGTTGTCTAAAATTTAGCTCTGCTCCTAATGACTTTCATTGGGGTGTATTTATTTTTGCAACATGGTCTTGAATGAATTTGTTATGAAAAATACTTTTTTGTGTGTGCAAATTAACAAATCTTGGTTGTAATCAATGGCCCGCATTTGTGGGAGTTTTTTGTAGAAAGTGTTGATTCTGAAGGGAAAGTAAAGGTTTTCCGACAAATCTGTTGGGATGTACTCATTTATACTGTAGTTGGCCATGCAAACGACTGTGGTGCTGATTAATGTTTTGCCCGATGCTTGCGGTTTGGACCAAATGCATGGCACAAGGGTTACTCCTTTTGGCTCCATCAGTCCTCCAGAAACTGGACCCATTCCAGCTTCCTTACAGTACTACTAGTGTTGCTCCCCTCATTTATTTCCCCCTGGTGTTGCCATGGGATCATAATCAGATTTTGTCATCACTATAGAAGCCTTCCTACAAACATTATATATTTCCTTCGGGCTTACTCCTAAGGTGGTTTTTCTGGTGACTATCAAGATTTGTTTTGGAATTGGTGGCTTTATCCTGTAGAGTTCACGTCCTTCTACAGAGATAATATAGTCCTGAAGCCTCTTCGCAATGTGGTTCCACTCTTCCACCTTATTCAGGACATCATCCTGCCTTTTCTTTCTTCTGCTCCAAAGCATCCCAAAGAGGTTTATTTGCGCTGCTTAGATGTGGTGCGGACAGTGTAGGTGTATCTTTCAGCAGCTGTGTATCCAGAAACCTGAAACCCCTTTTTTAAAATTTTAATTTCCCTGAGGGCTCCTACAAGTCGCATGCAGTATTTTGTTCCACCATAGCTAGGTGGATCAGGCAGGTGATTAGTAAAGCTTATACATTTTAAGGATCGGATTTCTACTTTGGTTAAAGGTTACTGCAGTAGGTCCATCTGTGCCTCTTGGGCCTTTTCAGTACTAAACGCCTGTTTCTCAGATTTTTAACACTGCCATTTGATTTTCGGTTCATACATTTGTAAGGTACTATCTGGTGGCAGCAGAAGCGTTCAGGCCTCTGGTGCTGCCAGATTCTGCCACAAGGTACTTCAGGTTGCACTTTGAGTTTGGGATGGGGTTCATTGTTGCTTCTTGTGGGCCTGCTGGCATTGTTTGCTGTGTTCACCATGCCTTAGTTGTATTACCTGGGGACATTCCATGGTCTGAGCCTGTGTCATGTACTGTACTCCAAGAAAAGGATTTTACAAGTCAAAAATCCTATATTTCTCTAGTTCATTTGGGAAGTCTGATCCCACCCACTGCATTTGTTCATCTGTTGTACAACAAAATGTGTTTCCTGGAGGCTTTTGACTGGTTTACTGTCATCCTATGTATACCGCGCAAGCCTGGGAGTAGCAAGCAGCAGGAGAATGTACTGTCAAACGACTGGGAGAAAATTTTAGGGAGAGTACAAAAATAAATGTTTGCATACGTTGGCAATTGCAGACAGGCATCATCCTTCTCTAGTACAAATTTCCTTCAAAGATCAGTCTTTTATGAACTTAGTGACCCTAAATTCAGGAGTTAAATCTTAGAAATGCATTCAAGTACCACAACTATTAACAAAAATTAAATTTGTACATCACTGTACATCGCCGTAGATCTGGTCACCGCTCCAGGCTCACTCTTGTGATAGATCATAACAATACAAATTGGTAAATGAAACATGAGATTGCAGTCCATCACGTGAGTGAGTTTGGAGCACTGACTGCTATACAACACACATAGGGAACATGGGGGACAATAGTAGCCACCCTCCAGAAGGAAGGACTATGTCCATATGAATTCAAGGATGATTTGAGGATCAACAGCGGAGTGATGCACAAATAAGATAAAACTTTTTTTTTAATAGTTAAGGTACTTGAATGCATTTTTAAGAATTAACTCCTGAGTTTAGTGTCCCTTTAACAATGGTAAAATATAAATGGTGTAACTTTTGCAACATCCAGAATAATAGCCAGTTTGTGTTCAAATTTTTTTTTTTTTCTTTACCAGTTTCTCACCAGATGGAAAGGGAACTCCTGTGCCTCACATCACCTGTTGATCTCTTAGGTGGTCCAGTTCCTTCTTGCCTTCCTTCTCCTCAGTTGCATCCTGATCCAGTCCTCCAAGAGTTTGGTGACCTCATACAGTTTGAAGAACAAATATCTGGTAAGATTTCTTTTGCTTTGTTTTGTGGGGTAAACCGGCCACTGTATATACAGAATGTTGAGGAAAATAAATTATTTCTGTTTTAGAGAAGAATTTTAGCAGTGTCCCTAGACAACTGTTAATGAATCTCTCATTGGAAAAGGCACATTTAATGCTTTATCAAAATGACAAAAAACTTGGTGTGCCTGACTGTAAGCTTGTGCATGTACAATACTCGTTAGTTTGGAATCCACCAGATTGTTTTTAATGGCAAGTAAAACGTGAACTCAGCAAGGCAACATTTAATTTTCAAAATGTTTGTCAGTCCATTGACATCATTATAAAATTATTTTCACTTCATATAGCTCTGTTTTATTTATAATTCGCAAGAATCCTCTATTAGCACGCATGTCTTTGGCTTTTATCCTATTGGCTCCTCACCTTATGGCATTTTAACAGTCAGGATTTTAAGATTTAATGGGAATGTTCAACTTTTTTGTAGTTTTTCGTAACGATGCAACTGACTTGTAAGGTATGTTTCTCTGACCCTACAGGTTACAGGTGCTTCCTTCCTAGAGCATGATTGATTAAGATTTGATGATTGTGGTGACAAGTACATAAAAGGCTGTGCCGATGTATTCCACCAAATAGGCTTTGCATAGTTTAAAAGAATGCTTCTATTTGCATCAATCTAGCACTTAGTGGAACTTTACCCATATCTTTAAAATGACAAAGGCACCCTTAGAAATGTATTTGTAATCTACAAACGGATACTTCTAGGTAATTGCAGGCTTTTTATTTTTGCATACCCTTTTTTTTTTCCTTTTCTTCCCCAGTCTTCTGACAGTGACCATGTTAACTAAGGGCAACTAACTAGATCTCCCTTTTACTTCCTAGAACTCTGGCACATGTGACAAGGACATATGACCATGCACATAATTTCAGGGGAGGAAAATGCCTTTCCCTGAGATCTCATGAGATTTCCCAGCAACACATTGCTGATGTAATCTTCCCAGGGTGCAATGCTTGGGCACATTACATCATTTGTGACAGTGGTCCAGGAAGTAGTGAAAAAATAAATTGTAAGTAAAGTAAAAATATGTTAGTTTAGCTAATGTAAGATTTAATTTCAGCATGCAGAGCTGATGTGATTTTTAGTCAAAGGGGGTAAAGGTCCACTTTTAAGGGATGGCATGACAGTGTGAATTAGAATCCTAACCTTTTTGGTTCTTTATTCCTGCATTATTATTATTACATAGTATTTATATAGCGCCAACAGTTTGCGCAGCGCTTCTGCATTTAGAGCCAGCATTGTTTAGTCACTGTTGCTGATGCCTAATGTGTCTTGAGCAAGATGTTTTTATACATGTCATTTTAAACCTGAAAATGGAACTTTTGTTTTTTGTTTGGATTGCAAGGTACTGGTATAAAACTATTTTTCATCAGAACATATGTTTCTGTAGGTTATCATTTAAAAATGTTTCTTTGGAGCAGAAATATACCAGCAACTTCAATTGCTTAAACTAGATTGCGATGCGCAGATAAGGGACTAAAGTAGGGACCATACAATGCACAACTCAGGCTTAAAGAACTTTAACCCTTTGTTAGGACAGACAGCCCTTGAAAATGGATCATGTGTACCATAAAGCTCTGAACACTTTTGGGTTTAGCGCTATGAAACCCCTGGGGACTCTAACTGGGGAAATGGAACAAACAGTCCATGATATGCTATCTGCATAAGCAGAGTGCAGGTGGTGACATTAGGTGTCTAATAGAGTACCTGTCACTTTGACTATCACATAGGGGGATTGTGACAGCAATAAAATTGAGAGGGAAAATTAAAGGTTTAAAAACTACTTCTCCCATTTCCATGCGCAAAATACATGTACTACAGTGAGGGGAATAATTCTGGGGCCATAATTTATAGTTACACCTTATTAAAGACCTGTAAAGTGTATCCTGTGGACTGTCTTGGCCAGTGCACACAATTGAGGCTTGAAATGTGTGTTTTTTATTTTTTATTTACTCACCCACTGCAATTGGACCTATAGGGGACCACCAGCAATGAGTGATTCCATCTGGACTTAACCTCTGCATTCATCTGACTGTGTATGTGAGAGATTGTTTTTTTTTTTTATTTTATTGCATAAAGTTACTAGCATATTCTAGGGAATTAAGTTTTCTAAGAGACTGCAGTTTCAATCATCGCGAATTTATAGCTTTTAAACCTAATAAAGCATACAAGATTGGGAGGTTATTGTCAACGTCCAACAATGCCTGCTTATTTTAAAATTTTACGCTCTGAATAAAGTGGGTGATTCTTTCCTATGTGTGAAATGTAATACGTGTACAGTACTTTAATGAATAAATTTACTGTACTTATTTAACATGCCCAACAACACATTAACCATACCATTTGAAATTATTTTTCTTTATCATCCACTCAGACATGGGAATTCAGGAATTCTGAAACTGTGTGGTTATACTGCCCCATCCTGCCCCATTCAAGCAGAATTTTTTTTTGAAGACCAGCCCCTGTATAACCCTGCCCTCTGACCATCATGCTTCAGTGTTTTGCTACTGTTCTAGGAGGTTAGACATATATTTTTTTTTTTGCGCATAGCTGAGGAAAAAGCATCCAACTATAGTTTACTATCGTAATACACCACTGATAACTTTGTTTCCTTTACATGACTTCATTAAAGACTTACACACTGTTGCTTAAGCTGGTCTTTTCATAGCGGATATCCAAATCGGTTTATCCTCAGCATCAGCAACAGTACATGGACCCTGTTGGACTGGATGATTGCTGAGGGATTGAGCACTGATGTTTATCATTCACCCCCCATTCAGCCTGCAGGAAGCACCATCCTGTTGCTGCTCCCGTTACTACTACTGAATCACCGAGTGTATCTTTGGTCTTCACTTTTGTTCTACTGCCCACCTACAGTGACTTAGTCACTTTTGGCCACCTGAAACCCTCATCTGCTCCAGCTGCCCTGGTTAATCTGTACTTGAGGCCTTGCCGTTGACTGCCACACAGCTCAACTTTTCTTCTCAAAAAAAGCCCAGAGGACAGTCCTGCTGCTATGGGTGACCTCAGCTCATGCTCCCCTAATGGTTCCTGGGGACATTTACCAGGTATCCCCAAATGGAACAACTGCCTGTAATCTGAGACCCCTGTGGTTACAGGGTCCTCATCTGTGGAGCCTTTTTTTTTTTTATACCTCTGTCGAGTGGCACCAAGGCCATCCCCATTATCACAGGGACTTCTGTCTCTGCTGGGGTCTTCCTGGTTGTTGTTTGTTGCCAGCTACTTAATCATTTTGCCCATAGGTGTTGCAAGCACGCTCCGGCACAATCCCCAGCGGAGTCTCTCTGACCCTTCTCTCCAAATCAGTTCTGCAGCCCTTGTTGTCTTTTCCAGTTTGAAAAACAGCCTCTTCTGACTGTTTGTTTATTTTCTGGTCACCTATGTCTCCTCCTGCAGTTGGCTGATATACAAATAATTTTTTCACATTTTACTGATTGGTGCATATCGCCTAGCTTTTGGAGGATTAGCCCGTTATAAGCTTTGGGTCTTTAGGAGCTCCTATGACTGCAATGATATTTTGTTACACCCGCTGTATGCATGGGATTTACATAGCAGATATACATGGGCTTTACATGCAGACTGTGCCTGAGAAGAAGGGCTCCACTAATACCGTAGGTGGTCAGTGCCTATATGTTGATGCTCCGGAGATGCCACTAGCAAGTTCGAAGGAATACTTATTGTTGGGGACTTCACTGATCGGAAGTTAAATTCCCTTCTCAGATCCCAGTTCTGAGTTACCTGGTTTTGGCCCCCATCCTGTGTTGGGGGCAACTCTAAAGCTGGCCATACACCTAGATAGATTTTTTTGTTTTTCTATCCGCCTATGGCCAGATGTAAAAAGTGCAACATATTCCTCCATCTACGCTAAATTGTGTGGATGGAAGAATCTCCCGCTGGGCCAAGCTTCAGTATCTTGCTAGTCGGCCCTGCTCACTTTTAAAATACCTGAACAATCTGATTGAACGCAGGCATTATGATAGCCAGCAGGGCAGACTAGCAAGATACTGAAGCTTGGCCCAGTGGACGATTCCTCCATCCACACAGTTTAACTTAGATTGAGGAATCTGTTGCACTTTTTCCATCTGACCATAGACTGATAGAAAAAAAATCTATTGATGTATGGCCAGCTTAATTCATTCTGACATGGTTTGACAGATCAAATTCCTTAGAATTCTTCCACCACTGGTGTAGGTCCCCATGTTTTGGAATGGTTCAAGCAAATCTCTGAAGCTGTATGCTTTGGCTAGGATGGCTTATTACAAGCATCTGAACTTGTGTCCTACATAGGACTGTTGTCAGTACAAATGCACTGGGCACTCTGGCTAGAGGTCCATGGAATAACTGAATTGTCTTCCCTTCAAGGGATGTCATGTCTTTGGACTGGCTTTTGCACAGTCATTCGTAACACCTTGGGCAGCCACAGTATTCTACTACTAGAGCTAAGGAGACCTGCGGAAAGGTCAACGGAGTCCTGTCCCTCTTCTGCCATAGACTTACAGAAGCTGCAAGTATGTACTGCTAACTCCCACTCATGCCATAGGTTCAGAATCTGAGATCTGCTAACACCTCTGGCAAGCCTTCAGCATTAGGGGTGGCCCACACTTCTACAAATGTGGTGGTGGAAGGGGGGTGGGGGGTTAGCTGATCGCACAACTGGATGGGTCCCTGGATATTGGGCCTCCTTGACTTTCGGACCCTACACTCTGGGACCCTCTTTTCTGTAGGAACTTGCTTTCTGAAAATATTTCCAATAAGGGTATTCTCTTCCTCAAGGAATTTCTGTATCCTTGAACACTATTTATCCTCTAACCCGGAAGGGGAGTACAGAGTCACTTG
>NW_017307004.1:545201-549111 GCF_000935625.1 Nanorana parkeri
CACTGGATGTAATGCCTGTCTACTGTAGTTTCTTGACATCCATCTTTTTTTCACTATTGGGTGCTTAGGCAATCTATTTAATCAGGGTCAGTTTTTTGGATGCTGATAGCCAGAATTCTTTAAAAACAACGAAGTCCTGCAGTTTTCCGTCAGTTCAAACCTTATAGATTTATAGTGTTAACAGTCGCCAACGAGTGCGACTGACCAGCATAGATCGTCCCTGAACCACTTTGCACCCTCTGGCTTTATGGGAGCTTCCTGAATGGTCACTATATTCCCCTCCCTCCCATTTATTGGCTAGTGGGGTACTATGGCCTTATCCTTTTAAATCACCTTTTCTCTTCACCTCCGGTCTCCCCTCTGCTATCTGCGAGTCTGGACTTGAGGCAAGAAGTGTAGGTGGTTGCCAATAAAAATCCTTAGTCTCTTAGGATCTATGTGGTGGTTCTTTTCCCTCATTGTGGGAGGACTCTTGGCTGTCCTCAAGCATTCAGTGCCTGCTTATTCAGGGAGTCCTTTGGGGAGTAGGGGTCCTTGACTTGGACTTAGTTGAATATCACTTTTGTGCTGTAAGACCTTTACTTACAGGAAGGTTCCTTATGTGCTGAGCGACATGCTCTCTACAGTAGGTGACATTGAGGAATGCTGCTCTCAACCACACGATCACCTTTAGAGGTACCATTTTTGCCTTCTGGGATCCTGTAGTTTTCTTTGAGGACAAGGTTTTGTGCATTCTGGTGTCATCTCTTGCATGGTAAAGTAAATTAAGCGCTGGCGGGCTTGGTGTTTCTTTGGATTGTCAGCTAACGCTACAACACAGCTGCAGACTTTTCCCATGGGAGATGGTAAGCACCACAGGGGTCCTCATGGGTTTGGATGTTTTGGAGTCGGGCCCTCCTACTGTGGCTGATTGTGGCTACCTGAGGTGGTTCCATTGGGATTATCACCAACTGTTTAGGTCCTTTAACGTCCCAAGGGGTATTATGCTAGATTGTTCTGTCTTTGTCTGTCATTGGATTGGATGGCTGCCCTAGACAGTCTTGTCTTTATTGCCTGGGGTCTGAAGTTTAGGGCTTGTATTTCCCAGTATTATCTTTGTTCTGTTCTCCCCGTTCAGGTAGTTATATTACCCCACCTGTTGGTTACTGCTTTGGCTGACAGCTTCTGCTGTGTGTCCTTGCAGGTTGTCATTCCTTTTGGTGACTATTCTTGTACTAGTCTGAGCATCAAGTTTATCCTCTCTGACCTCCCCTGGGTAACTTTCTCCATCCTTCTTTTCTGATTCAGATTCTGGCATGGGTCCTTCTGGTTGTTGAAATGTAGATCCTGGTTCCATCATTGATCCACCAGTGGCTGTTTCCCACGCTTCAGTTGCACTGCTTTTGGACATCTGGACTGTTTCAGAATTCCTGTGTCCCTCCATGGAAGATTTAAGAAAATAAGATTTTTAAATTTAACCCTAAAGTAATTTTCTTGGTCAATTGAGGGACACAGGTCCTGTACCTCATGTGTTTGACCTTATTTTACGGCTTGCTCACAAAACTGAGGCATGGCAGTTAGTGGCATTTTTATACAGGAGCTGGCGTTGGCATTTTTGTTTTGTTTGCCAGTGCCCAAACCCCCCTGTAGGGCAGTATTACATGATTTTGAAAGTTGCAGGAATTTTACAATGATTTGTATTTACTTTATATTGGCAGCCGCAAAAGTGTTTTTTTGATGACCTTTACTGTATGCACATTTTTTTTAGTTTCTGTTGGAAAGTGAAAGGTAGATCTTGCGTAGTTTGTGTTTTAACAGTTTAAATGGCCAGTTTACATATTCTTTGTTGCTAGCCTTGATAGAAGGACATTGAGATTGCAAAAGTAACTTTGCCCTGATACTTTTTCTTGGTCATAAATCGCAGGATACAGATCTTCCTTACCTGCACCCTCAGACACTCCCTCACTGACTTTCTCCTGGAGGCTGTTTCACTCCCTGAAGTCCAAGAGAAGCTAGGATCTGTTTTAGCTCTGCAGATTCAGAGCCTCTTGCGTCAGCCTTACCAAAGGTCACCAGGCTGGGCTTCTAAACCTGCTAAAAACCATCCCAGTACACTCACATTAACAGTCACCCTTGTATGGTGACTGGGAGGAACAAATGCCATTTTGGGGCGATACCAAACACTTTCAACATCAATACCCTGTTAATAAAGGTTTCCGTAGTTTAGAAAAAAAAAAAACAAGCTGTCCCTGACTGTGCCTGTGGAGGATGTCCCTGTCTTCAAGGACTTGGTGGACAAGAGGTTAGAAGTTATGTTTAAAGCATCCTTCGCCCTGGCTAGCCCCTCTATGCAGCCTGCCATAGCCATAAAAACAGTTTGCTAGATTTACACGCCTGGCCCTAATGTTTGTTTTTAGGAACCCCAGGTCATTCAGACAGACTCTGCTGTTCTGTGTCAGTTGGAAATCCTCACTTTGACCCTTTCTCTTACATTTTCAGAATGTGGTTTCTTTTTATTTACATGAGCAAACCAGGCCCAGGGCTGGCATCTTTCTTACATTTTTCAGAAAGGGGGGTGGAATCATTGCTTGAGCCTAATGGTTTAGGTTAGGTAGCTCTTCTGCAGGAATTAGAAGACCCCTTGGGGAGGGGCTAGGACCCGAATCGAGAAATCAAAATTCTCATTCTACCTTTTACTTTATTTACATGAGCCATAGCCTCTGACTAAAGTGCTAGTCTGGGACTGTCTGTTTCACCGGCTTGTTGATGTTGGTATTCTTGAACCTATGGGATCTCCAAAAACAGTCAGCGTAGTGATGGGCAAAATAGCAAGACCTGTGATGTATGATCAAGAAAATGACATTTTTGACATGCCTGTAAAATCTGCACCACAGGATTCTCCCCTTTGTTCAGTAATCTCTTGTACTGCTTGCTACATAACTGAAGGTAGTTGCACAAGACATTGGTTCCAGAATACAAAGACCTGTTTCCTGTGGTGCACTTCAAGAAACATACTTTACAGGTAAGGCAATATATTGGGATGGGCTTCAGGAGCCTATCTTGATTGTGGGGCATGCTGGGTACAGCAGACACCTATTTTATTTGTATTGGTACTAGCGCTTTGATTTATTTTTTGTTTTATTGTGTTATAATTAAGCTGTGTTGTTTCTTTATTCAGGCTTAAATATTGATGAATCCCAGAAGAAACCACCTCATGACTGTTCATTACCTATTAAGTACGTAAAGTCCAATGATAAACGCCTGAATATTGAGCACTCTGTTCCAGATTCTGAGAAACCAGACTCTACGCTTTCAAAAGAATTGCAAGAAAGTCCAGTAAAGAAGCAGAGCCGAAGCAGAGTGAAACTGGCAGCCAACTTCTCATTTGCACCTGTTACAAAATTGTAACAATATGTCTGCAGTTCTTCACTTGGAAACACGGGTTTAGCATATTCCATCTGCAAAACCTTACCAAGCTGTTTACTCTAGTACTTTTTGGTCCTATACCTTACTAGTTAATATACTACTTTAAAGATTTTATTTTTTAAATAAGGTATATTGAAATTGCGCTACAGGTTTTGGTAAGAAGTATCCTGTGAAACACGATTATACATTTTTATTTCCTCAAAGCCTCACTATTAATGTCATCCCAAATTGTAGTGCAATTTTTGTTCTGTAGATTGTTTACAGCCATCTGTTCAGGCACTATTGTTCTTAAGGCATGATCCTTCTGCAAGGCATCCAGTTCATTTATTTCCTTACCGCTTTACATGGTTCCACATATTCAATAATATGAAAAAAATCCTTAAATTTGAGATGATTTTTCCCTGTTGCTCCCTTACACCTCCCCCATTACTTCCATGCATAGCACTCAAGAGAATGGAGTTACTTGGAACAAATTTTTTTTTTAGTAAACATCATTATGTTGTGT
>NW_017307004.1:549284-562633 GCF_000935625.1 Nanorana parkeri
CAGTATAGAAAGGTTCAGATTGAAGGTCTGATTATCCAGTTCTTTTTGCAGTGGCAATGATTTAGGAGTTGTTTTTTGTTTGTACTTGAGTACTATCATGTCCTTCCATATGAAGCCACCTGCTTTGGTTCCGTTGTATTACATTTCACAAAGTCAAATGGGTTTTCAGTTGCTTTGCATCAAGATTTTAAAGAGCAACTTGGCAATGTCTCAGGGAAAGCATGAAACTTAACATAAAGAAAAGTTTCTCGGTTCATATGACCGATATGCATTAACTGCATATATCATGGATGAAGGAGTTGTAGCATAGTCATCTTTTGCAGATGTCATTTCCACTAAAAAAGGAAGGTTTGTCTACAAGTGGAAATGTCAAGGTTTCTCTCTGTTAACCTTGAATTGGATGGTTATTTTTTTAAGACTTTATAGATGGAGCTGTAATGCTTTTGGTGGGATGGTATGGGTTTTCCTCTTTTTAACTGACTGTAGATGTTTTTAGTCTGATTGTTTCATGGGTTTTGTAAACCACTGTCTGTTTGGAATAGTATCTAGTGGTTTTTGAAAAAGGCCACACTTTGAAGAAAGCTGATGGTATTGTTTGATAGTATCAGAAGGACTTATACTCCTTCTAAGCTAACCTGGCTTTTACAATGGGTTGTATCTGCCAGGCAAGTGATGGTTCCCTGTAGAACCTCTTGGCAAAGGTTCTATGCTTGTTTTGGGTTCTTTGCAATTTACTTGAAAAAGAAGGAAAACTCTGAATCCATAGCCAACTAAATCAAAATGCTTTTACAAAATGGCTATTCTGTTATTTTACCTTCTGATTTTGCACAAGAATCTTTTAACTGTGGCCATTCTCAACAGAAAGTTGTAGTTACTGGGTAGATTGTCCTTTTTTGTTTCTTTTCTTCTGCACTTCTTCGCTTGAGTCGTTGCTAAAGGCATTTCCACTAGTCACATTGGTGGCGGTTCAAAACATGAAGTCCAGACAGGTGTTTTTTTAAAAATGTTTTTAAATACAATACAGTGTGTAAACAACCAGCTTACACCTGAAACACTGGTAATATGGTTAAAAAGGAAAGAAAGTGGGAAGAAAAGTAATGTCCTCTCTTGCAACCAGTCACAGTTGTCCTTTTTCTAGTGCCTGTTATAATAATGAAAGGCAAAACAAGGTTACCGGCAGAAAGAAACGTTGCTTTTGGCCTAATATTTAAAGTTGACGTCCTGCAGAGTTGTCAAATGCTCTTTGTAGCATAGAGTTTATTTTATGCTTGTGATGAAAACTGGTATGGATTTTTTTCATAGAATTCTTTACGTGAAATCGAGTTACTTTGGTATGGATGTTATCATGCATACTACAGTATGAACCTAGTCTTATAAATGTAAGCTTTTGCATCAAATTCATTATGAGGCTAAATAAAACTTTATTTGTGATGACATTTACTTTGTAAAAAAATATATTTATCCCTTTTGTGGAGGCAACTAAAGCTGTCAGGGCTTAAATGAATGCACTGTTTTGTGTAAGTTTTTTTCTTAAGTCTCAATATGTCACATTATGATTTGGGACCAAATTCTTGTGTGTCAATAAACTTTAAACTGCAAGCACCCTAATGTCTGTCTGTTAAGAATCTATTTTATCAGTAAATAAGACCTACAAATATTTTGCCCGTCAAGTATTCTAAAATATATTTGATAAACGTGTGATGTTCGTGTGTGTGTATACGTGGGTGTGTATATGTATTTGCAGCATTTTTTCACAGTATTGTAAATATATATATAAAGTATAAATGTTTTAAGATATATTTATTTTTAACAATTTACAAAATGCAAAGTGAGGGAACAGAAGAAAAATCTAAATCGTTAACATTTGGTGTGACTACTCTTTCTGCAAGTGTAAGAATTGATGCTGGATTGAAGCCAAACTCAGTGATTTTGTAGGATTGATCAGGTGTATGATTAACCAGTTTTACAAAGCAGATGCCAATGATCATCAATTTCATATGTAGGTTGAAACAGTCATAAGCTGAAACAGAAACTGCTGTGTAGGAGGCTTAAAACGAAGTGAGGAACAGCCAAACTCTGCTACTAAGGTGAGGATGTGGAAGACTGTTTCATGTCACAGGTCATACACCATGGCAAGACTGAGCACAGCAACAAGACACGGTAGTTATACTGCATCAGCAAGGTCTTTCCCAGGCAAGGATTTCAAAGCAGACTGGGGTTTCAAGATGTGCTGTTTAAGCTCTTTTGAAGAAGCACAAAGAAATTAGCAAATTTGAGGACCGTAGACGCAGTGGTTGGCCAAGAAAACTTTTTACAGCAGATGAAATACACCTCATGCTTCCCTTCGACATTGCAATTTGTCCAGCAGTGCCATCAGCACCGAACTGGCGGAAACTAGTGGGACCCAGGTACACCCCTCTGTCCGGAGAGAAGTCTGGCCAAAAGTGGTATTCATGGAAGAATTGCGGCCAAATGCCATACCTCTGACATGGAAATGTGGGTAGGCGACTCAACTATGCAAGGATTTGAGGCAGCCTATATCCACGGAAGATCTGCGTTTTAGTTATCAAAGATGTTTGGAACAACCTACCTGCCGAGTTTCTAATAAAAGTGTGTGTGGAAGTGTACCTAGAAGAATAGATGCCGTTTTGAAGGCATAGGATGGTCACACCAAATATTGATTTTTGATTTCTCTTCTGTTCATTTACTTTCTGTTTTGTTAATTGATCAAAATAAACTAACACTTTTATTTCTGAAAGTATTACTTTTATAACATCTGCCTAAAACTTTTTCACTGCATATTTGGCCAAAAACAAAAGTACACTGTTCCTCAGAGTTCAGCTTTAATATAGCTATAGTTTAACGTTTGCATATAGCTTAACTTTACATTTAGTTCATTTTGGAAAATGAATTATAAAAAGCAAAACATGAACAAAGTATTTCTCTATTTATACACGAGAACATAAATGCACCACCTCTCCAGTTTGAGATTGTTAAATGCAATCTTAAGTACTGAAGATAAAATGCCACAGTGTTGGAAATATTTAATAGTTTAGTTACATTTTGAAATCCACAAAGATAATTTATTTACTTACAGGGTGTACTTCACAGTATTATACATCCTATTCTCCTGCTTTCACACAGTCTTGTTATAATGTGCAAAAATGCTCTTAATTATACATATTTATATAGTTGTATAGTCTTTTACATACAATTGGGGAATATAATTTTTGTCTGAACATTTAAACATTACAGATGCCTATAATTTTGTAGGTATACTATTATGATTTAGCCTAGTATTTGGGGGGGAAAAACCAAAAGGCAATATTTTAAGGTCAATTTCGGTTTCCAACAAAAACTATTTGCTTGCCTTCCCTAGCCCCCCTCACCCAGATTCTTTCATACTTTTAAATGAAGGAAGCACATTCCTTCACCCAAAATATTCTCCTGTGCTGCCCATGCTTGTGCAGTGAGTCCTTATAGAAATGAGTGGGGCCATACCCCTAGCATCTTCAGTGTTTAGTACTGGCCCATTCAAGTCTATGCCCAATAACTGGGTATTTGCTGACTGTTGCCCGGATATGCCAAATTTTCACCAGGCTACTGGCTGTCCAGATTCCAGGCCCTGTTCTCCAGCTACCTGCTGACTTACAGGAGTTAAGGCATCATCGCCCCTGTCAGGCAGAGCAGGTGCCATTTACTGCTGCCGAAGAGAAGATTCTGCTTTCTCCCCTCCAATGGCAGAATACTGTGAGTTGGAAGAGAGCAAGGAGAGGTGGTGGCTCCAGAGCACAGACCTTTTCACTACAGGCACCCACAGTGCAGTTAGGACTGTCATTTTTCTTGTCTTTAAGTGACACATCACATACCAGAGATGGGAGGAAAGGGGAGCTACCTTTTATTCCCGGCTGGACACCACACTGTGAAAGGCCTAAATTGTGAGTACAAGGAGGGGAAGGTGCAACTCAGTCCCAGATCGCCCTTCTTTCCTGATTCTACGGGTTGAGTGGTCCCTTCCTTGACACCTCATATCAGAGAAAGAACTGTACTTGACGGGGGTGTGGCTTTCACCATGAGGATGGTGGCCGCTTACTAACTGAGCTCCTGCTACCCGAGACCCATGAGACTCTCTACTCGCCTCCCCGCCGCCACCATGAGGAAAATCTAGCAACAACAGATGCAAGCTAAGCCGCCCGCTACTTCCAACACACAGCTGGGTAAGCCGGATTCTTCCCCCGCTGAGCCTCACCATCTGACCGCACCTAGTCACAAATCCAAGCCGCCTGATACCCACCTCTCCTACCTGCAACATCTCCCGACACATTTGGAACTCCACTCGGTGACTTCCGATATTAAAGAGGCTCTGTGTTCAGCTGTCTCAGAGCTGCGGAAGGACCTGCAAGACATGGGCCGCCGCCTCCATGAGGTGGGACGTCAGGCCGCAAACAGGAATAGGAGATCAGAGCTATGCACTCCCAACAAAACTGCACTGTTCGTAGCTTGATGGATATGAGGAGACACCCAGAAGATCTAGATAATCGAGGGAGGAGATCCAATATTAGGGTCCTGGAGACCTACATGTCCGAGGCTCGCCGACTCGCCCATTGAACTGGTGAGGGCACACAGAGCTCTTGAGACCTCGCATGGCACAAGACGACTTACCCTGTGACATAATTTGCAGCTTCCTGCTGAAGGCTAGACAACGGGGATCCGTATTTAATGATGGCAGAGAGGTGAAATTGTTCCAGAATCCATCTTTATTACCCTACAACAACACCGGGTGCTTTGCCCCTTGCTCTACTGCCTCCGACACCACGGCATCATCTACCAATAGCGACTCCCATTTAGCATGACTGCTGCCCACAGAAGGAAAACGGCAACTTTACATCTGCCAGAAGACATCAGTGAGTTCTGTGCTATATTGGAGCTCCTGGAATTCACCATCCCAGATTGGTATTCGGACCTCTACTCTTCAACCACACACCCACGGCCCTCTCTTATGCTATCTGCTCCTGAAGCTGCTTGGGCCCGCAGGGATTTACCTTGTCCGGGCACCTCCGGTTACAGCCAGCCGAAGAAACTGAAATCCCACCCTTCAGCTGCTTCCTCCAAGCTGGAGACTCCAGCAGCAACGATTCTTTCACCCGGTGACCTCCTTTCTCTACTGGATGCAGCTAAGTATTCGTTTAGATGCTCTTTTGTCCTGGCCCTCCCCTTACCCCCCTAAACCCACTTGGCTTTGGAGACTGCATCCACATGGCATGCACGAGGCAGGTCCCTTCACACAGGTTTCACACTGAACTGACATGGACCTTCAAGCCTCTACTGCATCCCCACATATCACCTCAATCCATTCCAGATGTTGATGTCTTTGCTCACAAATGTATGCATTATTTTCTGGTTGCTTTCTTCCATGAGCTCTAGCAGCATAGTTTTCTTAGCAACACCATAGTCAATATTCTATCGGTCCTTGAGCTCTGTATAATGGTTTTAACTCTCATGGTACCAGATTAGATACCTGTTGGTGCATTGAAGGTTGCTGCTAAGTTTGCGCCGGCAGCCTCCAATACCCCCCAGAACAATTCTTACCTATTTTCTACATATCTGGCACTTACCTTTTTTATATTTTGAGTAGGATCCCCCCCGAGTGACGACTTGCCTCCGGTTCCCCACCTGAGGCAACAATTTTGTCTCCTACTTTTCCCCATTATACACAGTTTGTTTGAATCCACTTGCTGATAGCGGTGCATCTCCTACAGTTAGGCAGATGACCCGCCCTTGGGGTTGTGTGAATAGTGGGTTTTTAAAAAATATTTGGTTTGTTCTGTGTTTTGTCTTGTCTTGTTTTGTGACCCTCTCTTCTCCATTCTTCTCTTTTGTTCCTTTCCTTCTCTGTCTCCACACTCTTTCCTCAGGATCTGCTTCTCCGATGGGGGTCCCCTTATGCCCCCCCATCACCCGCCTTACCCAGTGCAGCTGCTCCTAGATGGACCCCTCCTACCTTTTCCCAATTGCGTGCCTGGATAACTTTGGTGATCCTTTCACTGAATGCGCAAGGTCTCAACTCTCCGGAGACGAGAGCTAGGATTCTTGGCGATGTGCACCACCATAGAGCCTTCATAGCTCTATTACAGGAGATGCACTTCAAACATGGCAAGTTACCTAAATTTCAGAATCCTCTCTACCCCTCAGCTTCCCATGCGTCTTCACCCTCCAACAAATCCAGAGTCTCCATCTTATTGCATCGCTCAGTACCTTTTTGAGGTGGAGATGGAACTAAAAAAAGAGGGTGGTCAATACCTCATCCTGACAGGCTCCCTGGCTGGCTCCCCAGTGACCATTGCATGTGTTTTCTTTCCGAATCGACAACATGCTCGATTTTTCAATGTATTTATGGCTAAATTGGTATCTAAAGACATGGTAATACTTGTGTATTAAGTGGACACTTAAATATTAAGATATTTAAGTGTCCTATAGGACAATAAGGATTTCTTATCTGAAGTCCAAACTTCATGCCCTCAGACTATTTGATACATGACATACCCTTCACCCAGATGGCAGGGACTTTACTTATTCCCCCCCTGCATTCCAAATACTCCCGCATGAATTAACTTTTCATCACGCAAGGGGACTTACCAAAGCTTTCACGTTCCCCTATAGGTAACGTAACCACGTCCAACTACACACAGGTTCTGACTACTCTCACCTCACTCCTACGCCACGCCAGTCCGAATGGAGACTGAACATGTCTCTTCTGGCGAACTCGTGTCGTGATGCGGATCTACGCACTTACTTTGAGCTCAATGTGGGTAGTGTCCCCACACTGCAGATGGTGTGGGAAGTGCATAAGTGTGTTTATCCATGGCCGTTTCATCTCGATTGCTGCCAAACGGAAGAGGGACAGGCAAGAGCAGCTGCAACTCTTGTGCACTCGCATCTCAACTAGAATCCCAACATAAGGAATCTCTGGCGGAGGGGACCTATCTTGAACTTCTGGATGTCAGGAAGGACTTAACCGCTCTATTGGACGCCAAAATGCGTGGAGTATTCACTTTGAGAAACGGTATATACTATGAGGGCGGAAATACATGTGGGAGACTCCTTGCGAGAGCAGCCCATATTCAGAGATTCCGCTCTCATATTCAAGGCATCCGTAAGTCCAAGAATCTAGTTGTGTCCTCGCCTCCGGATATTGCCGCCTGTTTTCAGAACTATTACAGCTTGCATTATAACCTAGATTCATCCCCACCTTGAGATGCGGCTGCACGGGAAGCATGGTTAGCTCTTATTCGGGCTTTCCTACGTAAATCACAAATGCATGCCTTGAAAGAGCCACTTGCCTTGTCTTCGAGAAACCTATCGCGGCGTAGCAATTGACACTGGCCATACCTCTGAACAAGCCAGTTAAGAGCCGTGGCCCAGATGGCCTGCCATCTCAATATTATAAAACTTTTCAAGATGTACTCTGCCCACACTTCCTCTCTCCTAATGTGTCGACAGCCAGTCCGCCCTTCCCACCCAAACTTTAGAAGCCCACATCTCAGTCATACCCAAGGAGGGGAAAGACTTGCAACTCTGTTCCAGCTACAGGCCGATATCGTTGCTCAACGTCGTCATGACATTATTCATCAGGATCCTGTCGAACCGCCTTCTCCCATTCCTACCCTCACTGATTGGCCACCATCAGGTGGGGTTTGTCCCTGGCCGTGAAGCCAGGGACAACACAATCCGAGCCATTGACCTTGTCCATTGGCTAGAAACACATGATGGGCAGGCAATTCTGCTTTCCACGGATGCGGAGAAGGTGTTCGACAGGGTAGCCTGGGACTTTATGATGGCAGTTCTTGGTCACATTGGCCTTGGTCATCATATGCTTAACTGGATTTAAGCGGTCTATTCTCGCTCCCGGGCCAGGGTTCGTACTATGGGTTGTCTATCCTCGCCTTTCACCATCACCAATAATACACGACATTATCACCCACCATTTTTGTACTGACGCTAGAACCTTTTCTCAGATTGATACAGGCTGACCCCCAGATACATGGTGTCCAACTGCGAGGTCACGAACATAAAGTGGCAGCCTATGCAGATTACGTGCTGTTTTTCCTGACTGAACCAATTACATCTTTGCAGAGACTACAATCCCTTTTCTCGGAATACGATACATTGTCTAATCTTTCTATTATGCCAAAGCAGAAGCGCTCAATGTCGTTTGATGTTCTGAGGCTGAGGAGTGCCTTTTCCTATAGTTGGACCGCCTCTTCTGTTGAATAGCTAGGCATTCATCTGCCGGCCTCCTCCCCGGAGCTGTTCCGCCTGAACTACATGCTCATGGTGGAGGCCATCACTCAAGACCTGACACGGTGGAAGGCCCGGTTCTATTCTTGGTTTGGCAAAGCAGCTCTACTCAAAATGAACATTTTGCAGAGACTACTGTACCTATTCCAAGCAATCCCTATTAAACTGAACAGATCTTATCTGGACAATATTGAAGTAAAATTTAGACGTTTCATCTGACTAGACCAACACCCAAGACTAGCGTGGTCATGAAAGCTCCCAAATGGTATGAAGGCCTTCATGTGCTGGATATACAGGGATAATATCTGGCTTCCCATCTGTCCCGGATTGTTGACTGGCATGTCAAAGCGCATTCCAAAATGTGGGTCGACATGGAACTAAACCGGGATAACGCACCTCCCTTGACAGCTCTAACGTGGCTCCCACAATGACACAGACCTGATTACATCACTAATCATCCTTTGAAGGAATTTTCCATACAACGTCGATGGGGCACTCTCACGACACCTGACAGTCCTTTGACCCCCCCTGACTAATAACCCAGACTTCCCTCCGGGATACGTGGTGGACTTTCTCACTCACTGGTCACCTTCGATATCTCTGATTTGCACATTTGTTTTTTAGACGTAACCGTTTCCTCAACAAAGATCTAGCTCCTTACTCCAAGATGGGACAGAGTCCCTGGTGGACTTACCTGCAATTGAGACACTACCACACTGCCCTGGCAAAACAAGGTGGCTTTGGAAGGGATATGACTGCCTTCGAGAGCGTGTTCTGGTAAAGGCCCCTCTCGTCTCCTCATATCTTGGCTTTATGCCTTAGTGCGTCCTGCTAAACCCGGTCACACTGTGACACTGAGGATTGCTTGGGAGAAGGAGCTACAACTAGACATTCCGGAACACATATGGGAAACAGTTTGTTTAGGGGCCCACAAGTGCTCGGTGAGTAGTAGGACCCAGGAAACTAATGCCAAATTGACCATACGGCTCCAGAGACTTGTTGATGTACCTCTGACCGGGGAACGCCCCTCCATATCTTTTTGGTCGTGTACCCTTCTTCAACCCTATTGGAGACAGGTCCACGACCTTATCTACCAAATTACTGGTGAACTGGCTTTCAAGCCAGGTGTATATCTACTGCATATCCATGATGACGATGGTGGCGGACCACAGAAATCTCTCGGTAAGCATCTGATTTAATGCAGCCAGATCACTGATACCACGACTCTGGAGAGACATTAGAACTCCCTCGCTCACCGAATGGATTAATTAGGTAAACTATCTGAAATTGAACTTTTTCACCAAGCAAGAAAAACTCTCACCGATTTCTCTAGACTGGGGGCTCCATGGACCCATTTTTGTAGTGGAGAGGTCTATGGCTCTGCATAGCTGCTAGAATACCCGCGGGTTATCTACTGACCATACCTGACCCTTACATACGAGGGAGAAGGGAAGTATGCCCCATGAGAGTACGTCTCAGAGGACTCACACGGTGCCCTTTCCCTGTATTGCCCCACTCTCTGGTCTATCCTTGAGTCCTCTGTTCTACTAAATAGGACTCCGCTTTCTAGTGCTCGTCTTCACTGCCTCTCTATGTAATTCTCGTCCATTTTGTGTTGTCTTACCTGTTGTCTTCATTTATTTGTAGGCGATACATCATACTACACTCTTAGCCTATTAAGTTAGGTGCAACCACTCATTTGCTGTAACTAGAGTACCCTCCAGCTTGTATAACTATTGCATTGTAAAATGAATGCTCGCTTCTCACTCTTGATATTTTGCTGCACTGTGTTAGACGGGGGCCAATCCCCCTGTCCTTTTCAACACTCTGGTCCTTATTGTATCCTCTACGTTTGATGGATATTTGGATATTTTTACGTATATGTCACTTTAGTATGTCATTTATTTTTTACACTCAATAAAAAGATTTAAATGGGAAAAAAACTGTACTTGACTGTGCTTTGGCATGACTATTTGCGGAGTATTGAACAGTAACAGTCAAGGGAGAGCATTGTATGTACACTATATTACCAAAAGTATTGAGACGCCTGCCTTAACACGCACATGAACTCTAATGGCATCCCAGTCTTTGTCCGTAGGGTTTAATATTGAGTTGGCCCACCCTTTGCCACTATAACAGCTTCAACTCATCTGGGAAGGCTGTCTACGAGGTTTAGGAGTGTGTCTATGGGAATGTTTCACCATTCTTCCAGAAGCGCATTTGTGAGGTCAGGTACTGATGTTGGACGAGAAGGCCTGGCTCACAATCTCCGCTCTAATTTATCCCAAAGGTGTTCTATTGGGTTTAGGTCAGGACTCTGTGCAGGCCAGTCAAGTTCCTCCACCCCAAACTTGCTCACCCATGTCTTTATGGACCTTGCTTTGTGCACTGGTGTACAGTCATGTTGGAACAGGAAGGGGGCATCCCCAAACGGTTCCTACAAAGTTGGGGACATGAAATTGTCCAAAATGTCTTGGTATGCTGATGCCTTAAGAGTTCCCTTCACTGGAACTAAGGGGCCAAGCCCAACCACTGAAAAACCACCCCACACCATAATCCCCCCTCCACCAAACTTTACACTTGGCACAATGCAGTCAGGTAAGTACCGTTCTCCTGGCAACCCCCAGACACGTCCATGGGATTGCCAGACAGACGTGTGATTTGTCACTCCAGAGAACACAGCTCCACTTCCCTAGAGTCCAGTGGCAACGTGCTTTACACAACTGCATCTGACGCTTTGCATTGCACTTGGTGATGTAAGGCTTAAATGCAGCTGCTCGGCCATGGAAACCCATTCCATGAAGCTCTATACACACTGTTCTTGTGCCAATCTGAAGGCCACAGGAAGTTTGGAGGTCTGTAGCTATTGACTCTGCAGACAGTTGGCGACTTCTGCGCACTGTGCTCTTTAGCATGCGCTAACCCCGCTCTGTCATTTTTCGTGGCTGAGTTGCTGCTGTTCCCAGTTGCTTCCACTTTGTTGTAATACCACTAACCATTGACCGTGGAATATTTAGTAGCGAAGGAAATTTCACAAAACACCTGAATCCAATGATTTTGGAGGGCTGTCCCAATACTTTTGGTAATATAGTGTATGTACTTATAAGTGCTATGTTTTTTACTGATGCAGAGGTTCAGGATTGAAGCGAAGGGTAGTATTAGGCATGATGGTTGCTGCTAAGTATTTGCATTACTTTTTGCAAATTGGAGAGCCACTGTAAAGTTTTTTAAACAAGACAGATGTTTCATGGCCTTCATTTGGAAGAACCAAAAATGGAAGGGGAAGCACCACAGTCAAGGAAAAAACCTTTGACAGGGTGGAAGTCCACTTTGTGGAAAGCTCAGATGGGTTTGTGTTTTGGAATACTGGTGTGACGGATGGACGGGTTGATGAAGACTGGTCCTTGCGGTGGATGTTGGAGATGATTGATGAGGGGGTAAAAAAAACAGTGATACAGGTGAGTGAGTGTAGGAAATGAAATCACGTGTGTGATATGTAGAAACTCACCAAGAGGTAAATGAAGATGTGACGTCAACGACAGGTGGGAAGATCTTGATGTCCATATGTTGAGAAGTTGGTTGCAGTATTCGTGGTGATGCAGCTGTCCATGATCCTTGATGGTGGGCTAGAAAGCTCCATGAGGTTAATGGTGATGCGATGACGTGAATGGGAGTGGAGACAGGTTGATAGTGAGATGCTGATATCCAGATAATGGAAAGGACCCTAAAGCAGGCTTGATGTGCCAAGGTTCAGATGGAAGGTCCTGGTTGCAAGAGTGCTTAGCTGGCTGGGGGGGGGTTAAAGTGTAGGACAATACTTGTGCTGGGTAGGAGAGAAGGGAGACAGGGAACCGTCCCATAGGGCAACATGGCTAGCGGGGCAAAGGAGCGGCGGGCAGGAGGGCGTTCTAATCTCCAAATGATTAAGTGGGAAAAGGTGGAGACGGGGCCTGCCTTCCTGTGTCAGTGGTTGGCTGACGGGCAAGGGCTGTGACACCGAGTGCAATGGTCTATTAGTACTGAGGGAAGGAAATCGTCCTTGTTTTTGAATGATCAAGTGAGGAGAGGGGGGAAGCAGTAGAGCTGTCTTCCTGTGTCAGCGGTCGGCTGATCAGGACAAGGGCTACAGTGTAATAAATGGCATGGGGCTGTGCAAGCAGGGGGAGAGGGGGGATGAAGAGCGCATGCGTCTGTCTCCAGGAGAACAAGTGAGAGGAGGGAAGGGGGGGAGGCAGAGAAATTGTGTCAGCGGTCGGCTGACAGAGACGCTGGCTTAAGCTCATGGGCACAGTGATGCTCTGTATGCAGGGAGGCTTGCTACTGTGCGGTGATGACCGCAGAAGCGAAGAAGGTGCTCAGCTCCTGTGTACAGTGGAGGGAAAGGACAGTTTAGCGTGTGAGGAGGGCTGGCTGCGCTCAGTGAAGGCGGAGAGATTCTGGAATAAGGGATCACAACCCCACAGTAACACAGAGCTCACATAATTAAGGGAAAATATAATATTTTTTTCCCTGTTTTAAGACTGTATTAGAATTGTTCTAAATATGTTTGTCATATAAATTGTTTCCACAATTTTTGGGAAATCATATAATTCAAACCTCCTCACCCTTTGACGTACAGCATTGTTTTAATCAAGTAATATTATACTTGTATTATATGCTTGCATCTCTATGTAACTATATTTTACGTATTGATCCACCCCCCTTACCCCTTAAGCACCAATGACTGAATTATTCCGTCATGGTTGTCCATGCCATAAGGACACATGATGGAATAATTCAGTCATGGGTCCTTAGGGGCTTTAGCTTCCTTCATGCGCTAAATGAGAACTTCTAAATGCATATGTCACACAACAATAAAGCCCTCTTTGTCCTTTAAAAAAACGGTATATATTGTGTTGGTGCAAGAAATGAGGAAGATGGAAATTACGGTTGAACACACACAGCAAAAATTGCTTTAGTCCTTAACTGAAATACAAGCATATGAGGTTAAGTGATGCTTGCGAAGTGTAAACCAGCGGTGTATTTAACTTTTATTTAACAAGGCAAGACAG
>NW_017307004.1:562650-593268 GCF_000935625.1 Nanorana parkeri
TCTCTAAGTGGTTAAATAAGAAGAGAAATACCCCAGGAGCATTCAGCCAGATTTGCCCCATTCACACAACAGCCGCAGCTTTATACATTGTGCAAAAAATCCCCTAAAACTAATGAGTGAATGCTGGTTTATTCGCACAAAACTAATGTACACGCAGTTTTGCTTGACGAATAGCTATGTGAATTTGTATTATAAATAAACCCTCTAGTGTTGTTGTTTTGGGTCTCATGCTTTAGCTCACAGAAGTGCATCAAGTACCTATGTTGAGGTAGAAAAATTTAAATAAAATGCCCTGCGGTATTAAAATTGGTCTAAACAGGCATTCCACTCAGAATAGGATACAGCACAAAGTGGTTTGTGATTGATGTACGTGTTTCATATGTCTATAAACACAGTTTTTTATTAAAATAAACATGCACATGAGAAAGCAGTTATAATACTATCTAAATACAAAATATAATTTCCTAAATAGCATACCCAAGTGTGTCTGTAAAAACATTTTTAGTTTTGCTTTCTGTACCATCAGTGAAATATTACTTTACTTTCTGTTGCATCCCCGGGACAGGAAGTGGAGTAAATGACCCCCTAGTTGTCCCTGGAAGAGGTGTTCCCCCTTGAAGTTTGTTCCATACCTATTTTTATGGGCACAGCTCTACACTTTTCGCTTCCTCCCCCATTTTCTTTTTATTTCTTGTTTACAAAGGGCACACGAGGAGGGGGGCTCCCTCTCTGCTCTAATAAAAAAAAAAAAGCATTGATTTATGTATCACTCGGCTGTAGATCCTCAAATCATCTCTGAATGTGTGCTGACACTGTCCTTCCTTCAGGAGGGTGGCTACTTTTGTTCCCCATGGTCCTTGTGTGTGTAAAGTAGCCAGCGCTCCAAGCTCACTCCCGTGATAGACTATAATTTAGTAAACTAAGCACAAGATTATAGTCTTATCACAGGAGCGAGCTTGGAGCAATGGCTACTTTACAACACACATAGGGACCATGGGGAACAAAAGTAGTCACCCTCCAAAAGGAAGGACAATGTCAATACCAGTTCAGAGATGATTTGAGGATCTTCAGCCAAGTGATACACAAGATATTTTTTTGTAAATATTTAAATGCATTTTTAAGATTTAACTCCTGAGTTTAGTGTCACTTTAATTGACTTGAGTAGGAAAATACAGGTCAATGCACCAAAAATGCTGCATACAGAAATCTCTTTCAGGCACACCAGACACACCCCACTGTGCAATAGCATTAGTGTGAACTAGGGATGTCCCGATACCGATGCTAGCATCAGAATCGGGCCCGATACAGGGCATTTTGACAAGTACTTGTCAAAATGCCCCGATGCCTAGCGCCGTAGCTTGCGCTTTGGTTTTTTTTTTCTTACTTACCTCGCCGAGCGGCACGTCACTGCTGCTCCGGTGGGCGGGGCTCCAGGTCGGGTCCTAATTTAGGTGGCCGGAGACTGCCAGATGACCCCGCTCGGAGCGCCGCGCACCCGATCAGCAGTGACGCGACGCTCAGCGAGGTAAGTAAGAAAAAAAAACAAAAACCTGCAGCGGCCAGTCAGGAGCAGAGACGAGTCAGCGGCAGCGCTGGTCTGGCGAGAGGAGCTCCAGATGGGGTTCTAATTTAGCTGGCAGGCACCTCTAAGCCAGCTAAATTAGGACTCCCACCTGGAGCTCCTCCCACTGGACAAGCGCTGCCGCTGACTCGTCCCTGCTCTCTCCGGCACAGTGAGTGAGGGCAGATTTGTAAATTAGTACAAATCATGTACTATGGATCATGATTTAACCTATTCATGTTAGCAGGGGATAATTGTAACTCTATTACTGCAGTGTACTGGACGTATGTGCTGTATATGTATTATGGATCATGATTTAACCTGTTCATGTAAGCAGGGCAGAATTGCGAGCGCCTCCCTCAAGCTGAGCACCGAGATGCAAGGCAGCGATCCTGCCCAGTGCCGACTACAAGAGGCACCCCGTGAGGCAACAGGGATCGGAGTGAAACTGTAAGTGAGGGAAGCTGGGACGGGGCTGGCTGTAAATCTATTGCTATAGTGTACTGGATGTGTGTAATGTATATGTAGTACATATATACAGCACACACCTCCACTACACTCCAGCAATAGAGTTACAATCTCTGCTGCTAACATGAATAGGTTAAACCATGATCCATAGTACATAACATGTAGTTGTACTATGGATCATTTAAAGTAGCCTGCCCCTTTTAAGAAAAAGTATCGGTAATTGGTATCTGCAAGTACATGAGGGGATGTACTTGTACTTGGGCCTGAAAAAGTGGCATCGGGAAATCCCTAGTGTGAACAGGTCTTCTAGAAAACAGTAGATTTTCTCAGGTCAGTGAACTTTACCAGATCTGGAAACATTAGCTTAATGCATGACTGTAAATCAAATTAAAATGAGCCCTTTATTGACGAGGAGGTTATCATAGGTCACCTGAAAAGCAGTTGCTGGTTAATGCCTTTTACATTTTTGCTTGCAGCATTCAGGTCCATATAACATTTTCGAAATTTGATCAGAAAACTATAGTGTATGTCTGGCATTTACAAATGTTATGCTTCTTATAATGCAAGCCATTTTGGATGAAGTTTTAGCATTACTTGCTGTATTGTATCTTCGAATTTGTTTAATTTTCAGGTTTGTAAGGTTTTGTGCCCTTAAGTGGACATGTCTATATATCCGGGATAGTAAGTGGCATGTTCTGCTTAAAGTGTACCTGTGAGGATAGCTATATAGGAGGTGTCTTGTGTTTTTTTATTTTTCCTCTCTAATCAGTGCAGTATTCAGATTGTTGAGTCAATTCTGGATTTAATGTATACAGGATATAACAAGTATACAGAACAGGCATACAGTTTTTTGTTTTTTTTAGACTTCGATGACTTCAAGGTTTTTTTTAGCTCAATAGCTCAGCGGGTAGTGAATCTCGTGTGACTGCTTCATCTCCCCTAATTCTATCCACACAGGTTCATTATAAGGTAGTATAAGTTGCCTACGGACTTGATAGTTGTCATCCATACCAGACCTTTTTCAGGTTAGATGTTTGGTGGCTGTATCTTGCTGTCGGTCTGCCATATGATTTAAATGTGTAGCTTTAATAAGTCATACCAAAACTGCCTATTGTCTTCAGGTCATATCAGAGTATTACAAACAAGAGGCATTGAAGAGCAATAATTTGCAGTACTGTTAACCAGAAAGCAGAGTTTGACCACGTAATGAGCAGATATGACTGCCGCTTTTATATGCTGTAATATATTTAAGTTAAAGACAAACTTTTTAGTATAACTTTCATAAAATTTGTTACATTAAGTTTTTCAAATTTACATATTTAAATAAGAAAATAGTGAGGAAAAACACTATAGGCCCTCCATAAAGTCAGCAGGCTGCAATTTAAATAAATTAAATTTAAATGTAAAAAGTACATGCAACTCTATGAAGGTTTAGAATGCTTCATTAACCCGCTTCCAAACTAAAATCTTTCTGCGTGATAGGAGGATAACAGGAAAGTCCTGGAATCAGAGTCTGCTACACGCCAACAACGTCATTTGTATAAAATCAACTTTATTCAGGCTCACCATGTGCTGCACAATTCCACTTGTGATCCGCTCCTCTCTCCCAGATAGTGGTGGTCCATAGATGGGACACATGCTGACTCGGAATAAAGTTGATCTTATACAAATGACCATCAGTGTGAGGCTAAATCTGATTCCTAGTTTGGAGCAAGGGAACGCTCTATGGGCAGGCACCTGATGCCCCTCTTGCTTGATATGCACATGCTGAAAAGGAGTGCTGTCATTTTGGAGCTTGGTTGCAAGAGGATAACAGGTCTTTGAATTGACACTGATTTTCTCATTTTCATAATCAAACTTTGATCCCTTGGGATGGCCAAAGATGAATAGATGTCTCATGAAAACCAATTGAGAGTTACACAATGCATTCTGTAACCTGATGTGATGTGCTTTGGGCATGATCAGAACACATTGCAAGTGCTTCTGTCAGAAGTGCAAGTTATTACTACTTAAGGAAACTAGATAACTTGATTCATGCATACTGTGCACGTAGCACATTGCCAGCAGGTATTGGGTCACGTACAACTAGCCATATATAGCGAGAATTTCGGCCGATACTTGCTGAAGCTAACAAAATTCAAGCTATGGTTGTTTTATCAGCACCACCCGGGTCAAAAATAATTTGACTTGTTTCTGTTCATTGTACTTTGCCCTTGTAAATAAAGGCCAAATTATTTCTCATCTAGCGGCATAATGTTTGGGGTTACTTTATAGGTAATCCTGGAGGATCGATAGAACTGTTATGCATTTTATAGGAATTCACTCTCTGGGGCTTTACATCGGTCACCGGATTGCTATACTCAGTCATACTATGCTATACTCAGTCATACTATACACAGCATGTTAATATCTCAAAGGAGGTAACAACACAGACTACTATATCTACTAATCATCACTCAGGCTTGCCCAAATCAGACATACACGTTCCTCTTTAAACATGCTCGCTGAGTGATCCATGCGACAGAGAGGGATTTACTATTGATATACTATTGGTAAATGTGTTTTTGTAACATCTACAGCACATACAGTTCTTGGCAGCAGGATTCTGGATGTACTGAACCCTTTCTTAAAGAACCCAGCCAGCAACTCAAAAGGACGTTCCATTCAGATACCCAGACGGAGGCTGTGTGTTACATGATGCTGCACTGGGTGGTTCCACAGCAATCTTTGAGGATGGCCATTCCTGTTTTTGTAATTGAAGTTTTGATTGGTGGAAGTTCAGTTTTCTTCTCTGAAGTAGCACCTGTAGCAATGAAAAACAACTGCTATGAAAGGCTTAAATCAGTTTTCCAATCCAAATGAAAATCATAAGCTCTGTATGGTTGTCAGCTCAACCTTTAAATCTTAACACAGGTTCTGTAGGTCATTTAAGGTGGTAAATAGAGTTGGTCAGTGCAATGCATGTATTAGCCTGAGAGCCTACATAATGTCTGTTCAAGCTTTAGTGCAACAGTCATGATAGAGTGATGTAGGCTACCACTTCTAAGTTAAACTAGTTTCCAGACTGACCTACTGATTTTGCTTCCACACTTTGAGTCATTGACCTGGAACAAATATTGAATGAAGTCCTTTCAACACTTTTTGGCACATCACATTTACAGCATGCTTCTATTGGGTCAACTAGCATTTTCAAAAGGAGACCATCAATGACAGACCCCATATGTCTGTCATGAGATGTTTTTTTTTTAAAAACACCACAAGTCAAGTAACCTCTAATAATGACTATCCTAGATGCAGAAGGCTGCTGTTTACTGTGCACATTATACTGTGATTAAAGCTGAATACTATAGACCCTTGGTTCTCAACTGGTGGGTTGTGACCCAAAAGTGGGTCGGGACCCCGTGTTCGGTGGGTCACCGGTTGCCTCCACTTTTCCAGGTGAGAGGCTCCTCTGCCTCCCCCTAGTGCAGCACTCAGTTCTTACGCCAAGCAGCAATTCAAAATATGCTGCCGAGTGTCAGCTTAAGGTGTAATGGGATGGAGCTATGGCCGTAAGGGAGCTCAATCCATAAGTGCATTGCTTACAGCTTCCTCATGTGTTTTATAGAGGTGCCTGGACCGGAGTAACATCACATTCCTGCTCCCGTCACCTCTACAGCCTGCGCAAGGGAGCTGTACAAGTAATGCACATATGACTGGAGCTCCGCCACAACACAGCAGCCCACACTGGACCCCAGGCTGAGGATCCACTCCATTTCTTGTAAGGTAGGGAGACTGGGTGGACCTTTAAAAAAAATAAAGTTTAAAAAAAAGTGTGTGTGCGCCCATTCACACAAGTACAGTGCATTAATTGCATAGTGTTGTGCGATTAACGCACTGTACCACGTAATCTCACCTACTGTGCATTCTGGTGTGGGAGGTGTGTTGCCATTCATTTGAATGGTACCCCAAATGCACCTCCCACCCACAGTTTGTACGCCCGCACTGGAACACGCAGTACCCTAATGCCATGCGTTCCACTGCAGTTCCACTTGGGTTGTGACGAGGACAAATGGGGGTCCTGAGGTTACACAGAACCACTGCTATAGACCACGCTATACTTCTGGTGCTGCAGGGATGAAGAGTTGCAGCTGTGACAGTGAAGGACTCCAGTTGAATAACCACCCCCTGCTCTCCCCTTGTTCATTCACAAAATGCCTTGTATATTTTCAATGAATGCAAAGCATTCTTGTTTTGCTATTACCGTGTCACATTTTGTTCCATATGTGAATGAAGGGAGTTTCAATTTAAAATCAGCCCTCCTTTCCCCTCCTCCATTCTGTGAAAAAAATAACATGCTTTAAGTGGAGTGGGGAGGGAGGGGAGATGGCTGCAGCAATTCTTTGTCACAGCTGCAGCTCTTCATCCACGCTGTTCCTGAAGTATAGTGCTGTCTATAGTATATGCTTCTATCAAGGTATAATTTGTAAAGTAACCAGCTGGACTCGGGGCTGAGCGCCACGCTGGACGCATGACCCACCCGAGAGTGACCCTGCAGAGCCCACCATAGATGCTGCACAGCCTGGACCCACCTGAGAGTGGCCCTGCAGAGCCCACCATAGATGCTGCACAGCCCATCTGAGACTGTCTATGGTGGGCTCTGAAGGGGTCTCAGGTGGGCTGGTCAGGGCTGCATCCCCCTCCCTCCCAGCTCCTCTTACCTGCACACCAGGCCTCCTCTGCCGCCGGACTGGCCGGAAGTGACGCCACGTCACTAACGTAACATCACTGTCGGCCAGTTCGACATCAGACGAGCAGCGTCGCTGATGGGGCCCCAGCTTGTCTCGAAGCCGCTGGAGCGGCAATGCTGGGGCCCCGCGCTCCATGCTTCATCGTCGGCCGATACTCATGTAAGGGTCGCGGGCAGGCCCCCCAGGCTGCCCGGGCCCCTTACATGAGTATCGGCCATACCCCCCTGATGGCGGCCCTGACTTCAGGTCATGTACAGGTTAAGTAGAACCTATGGGACTAGAAATATGCTAGCTGCCATTACTTACTTTTTAAAACTGCAGGCTCTATGGCAGTCACTCTGATCCTAGTTTCACTACCTAGTGAGTTGTTTACCTGGAAAAAGTCTGCAGGACGGGAGGTTTTTGTTTTAGGGCTTGTTCACACCACTTACAGTGCGGGCCAGCACGATTCACTCCTGGAAAGCACTGTACTGCATCTTGGCCGGCTCCCTGCATTCGGGGGCGTGGTGGTGCATTGAAGTCAATGGCACCGCAGCCACGCCCCCCACCCACAGAACGCATAGCACATCAATGCCTGTGTTCTGGTCCAGTGCAATTCTGGGTCAGCAACTCATCTGTGCCTTGGTGTTATTTATTTATTTTCATGGTCATAACATATTACTGTACTGTTGCCAAAAGGGAATCTTGGTGAAGTCACCACAGAGAGACATTTTCTCTTCTTGCTGATCATTGGGACTTATTATAAAGATACATAGAGGGGAATTTATAAAAACTAGAGCAGACAGAAACTGGAGCAGTTGCCCATGGCAACCAATCAGCTTCTCTTCAGTTTGTTCAGTTAAGATTTGAAAATGAAAGGAAGAAGCTGATTGGTTGCCATGCACATCTCCAGTTTTTGTCTGCTCCAGATGTGAAAAAATTCCCCTCACAGTGATTACTTTTTCTATATTTAATGCTGTTTTAACCACTTTGAACAATTATGACATTTATAAAAAGTATTACATTTTTTTAAAATCTTCTCTTCCTTCAAGTCCAGCAGTTTTTCTTGATTCTATGCAATCTTACCTTGCTTTAACTCATGAATAAAGATACATATTTTAATGCATGAGAAATTTTGAAGTAAAACTGCACAGGAACATACATAGGTGTACGTTTAATAAACTGTGAAAGAGTGTGATAAGCAGTGAGAAGGCTTTTCTCACCTTAGCTAAGTGAAAAGTCTAGAAAATGCTGTTTAATAACCTGTGATAAGTCAGGTAGGAACTGAAATATCTCACCTCAAGCCGGACAGCGGACGGCATGCGGGTGGGCGTTTTTAAATGTCCTAACCCACCACGCTCGTGCCCACCGCTAGGCCACGCGCTCGAACGGGAAATTGGCTTTGAATGTAAACATCCAGCGATGGCTGTTTACATACAAGCGTTCAGACATCTGTAGAGACGTCCGATCACTTGTAATATGCGTGCGTTTGTGCGCCCCCCCCACCTCTGTTGCCGCTGGCGATCCCGAGCTCTGCTGTGCCCAGACAAACTACAGTGTAGACAAGCTGCGGTGCGGTGCGAAGTGGAAGGTTGGTTTTTTTTCCCCTTTGCTTCGCATCGCTTCGCCTGCAGTGTGTCACAGCCTTGAGAGGGAAAAGGAGGGAAGTCTGTCTTAATGCCACCCTTACCTCAGAGTGACAGTGGCAGTTTCAAGTCCCCTCACTGTATCTGTGTAGTGTGAGGTAAAGTTCAGTAAGGTCATGTGACCTTAAGGCTTGTTGTTGAAGTCTCACTCTCCCTCAGAAACAGGCCCACCAAATTAAGCTTGAAGGATGTCTGGGGAGTATGTTTTAGAGGCAGATGCAGTGAACATTGCACTCCACACATAGCAGTCTGTAACACCATTTCGCCACCATGGTCCGCCGTTTATGATGCATTAATACCTGCATCATACACAGTGCTGATGCACCTATCTCGGGACAGCAGGCTTTTTTCATGGACGCCAAACATTCTAATTTCCAGCATGTGTCAGAGTGCCCACTTACATTGCTAGGCTCCATCAGAGTGCCCCTTTAGAATGTTTAACCCCATCACTGCCTCTCATTGTGGCTGCCTCTGGTAGTTTGATTCATGTTTTTGTACTGGTACATGCTGAACAAATCAGAACATGTAAATCCTGCTTTTTAGCAATTTTCATAATTTTAATGGTCAAATAACTGTTGCACTTTGCTATAGAGGTGCTTTATAATATTGTTATTGGGTGGTTTGGCAGATTAAACTACAATCCTGTCAGGAGGATTGTAGATTATCACAAAGCATGTCATTGTGCAGCTCAGAATACATTCCCCACATTGCTTTCTCAACTGATCACTGTGATAACTTCTCAGCCTTTCACAGCTGTTTCGTGTGATAAGTTTTCTTTTCGCAGGTTATTAAACAGCCTCTGTGCAGCTGAGAAAAACAGAGATCTGCTGAGTAAAGTTAACTCGTGATAAAGCTAGTTTTATCACAGTTTATTAAACGTACACCATAGTAGGTAAAGTTGAAGAAAAACAAGGGTCCACCAGTTCATCCTATGTGTGATTGTGTGTCTGTATTTATCTTGCTCTAACACTTCTCATATCCCTGTAAATTAAGTGAAAACAGATAAATTCAAGAAACTTCTTGATGAGTTTCTTCTATCAGCGGATACCACTGCCTGTGGAAGGGAATTCCACAACTTCACTACTCTGAGTAAAATACCCCATACAAATCCTAAGATTGAATCCCCTCTCATCTAAGCTCATGTTGTGTCCCCGGTTTCTCAATAGAGTTTTCGGACTCAACAGTTTGTTCCAAATATTTTGGTTCCTATTGGTGATTATGTAGACAACAATAAGGTCCCCTCCTAATCGCCTCTTTTCGAAGGTGAATTTGTTTAATTTTTGAAGGCGGTCTTCATAACTCAAGCCCTCCATCCCTTTAATTTTGTAGCCCTCCGCTGAACTCTCTCCACCCCGGGACCTCCTTCCTGTGAGTCGGTGACCACAACTGCACTGCATACTGAAGAGGAGGCCGAACCAGTGATGTGAAAAGTGGAAGTATTACTCTTTTATCCCTTGCTACAATCCCTCTTTTAATGCAATCCAGTATCTTGCTTGTTTTGCTGGCTGCTGCTTGACACTGCTGCTGTTGCCCAATCTGTGATCTATGAGCACTCCCAGGTCTTTTTCCCTGTCCGACTTCCCTAATGTGGCACCCCCCAAGTAGTAGTTTGCACACATGTTCTTTGCTCCCATGCATAACTGTATATTTTTCAACATTTAAATCGCATCTGCCATCCTGTAGCCCAGGCCTCAATTTTATTTAGCTCTTGTTGAAGTGCGAATATCTCCTGTTCAGACTTTACAGACCTACACTGTTTCGTATCGTCCGCAAAAAATAAATTGAACAATTTAGTCCAATCTCTATGTCGTAAATGAATAAGATGAACAGAATCGGTTCCAGGACTAAACCCTATGACACCCCACTCAAATCTTTGCCCAAATACAAAATGACTCATGAATTACTCAATGGGGGTGATTTACTAACCTAAACACACGCACGCACCAGGTGCGTGTGATTTTCACACAGCAAAACGTATTTATCAACCAAAAAGTCTCTAAAAGCATATTTCCACTAATGCCATATATGAAAAAATCATGCACATGATGCATATATAATGCTGCTTCACAGTTTAGACAAAAATGGTTAGCTCATGCATTTACATTCCTGCATTCATCAACGCAAGCAACACAACATAGAGCTAATTTACACAACATCACCTTGCAATTCATGCTTGGCTTTGCACAACACACCTGCTGGGTGTGTACACACTACAAAGGTGTTTTGGATTCCACCCATAGATCATGCTGGAAGGGAACACACTACAGAGGTGTATACATGTTCGTGGTGTGTTTATAAGGTTAGTAAATCAACCCCAATGAATCAATTAACTTTCCACCTATGTACATACAGTTTCATCAAATCCTGTAGACCCTAGTTTATGAAGTAAATGTTTGTGACGGACTGTATCGAATGCTTTAGCAAAGTCCAGATACATCACGTCTACTGGCATTCCTCTGTCCAAATTAATACTGACTTCCTCATAAAATGTTTATAGATTGGTCTGCAAGAACAGTCCTTCATGAAGCCATGTTGGTTACTAATAATACCATTTTTATTTGCAAATTCCTGCATGTAGTTTCTTATCATGCCTTCAAATATTTTGCACACTATTGACGTTAAGCTGACAAGCTTGTAGTTACCTGCTGTACTTCTTTTCCCCTTTTTTGTATATTGGTACCACATTTGCTTTCTGCCACTCAGCCAAGACCATACCTGTCATCAGAGTGCCCATAAAAAATTATGTATAAGGGTCTGGCTATAACCTGGCTAAGTTCTTTTAGTATGGAGAAAGCTTGTCCAAGCCTACAGGGAGGCTAAGATCACAGTAGTTGCAAAAAAGGATCAGAGTAGCAAAGAAGTAAAAAAAAAAAGTATAAATATATTACAAAATGAAAAACATCAAAATTGTTATATATGACATATCATTTTGCACAACTCCAGGTTAAATGAATCAAAATCAAAAAGTATTCTTTTTATGAGTTCATGAATGGCACACAAGAAAAACCCCATTCTCAAAATGAGATTCGAACTCCAAATCGGTCCTTTTGTGAGTCTCAATATGTAAATACAGCCAAGGATAAATGCAGTTATCAGCTCCTGGATTAAAGCAGGGGGACACTTTAGTGGTTCGTTGAGACCATCTTTTAACTCAGAACTGTGTAAGCTTGTTTACTGGTTTTCACAGTTTTTAGTTCATAGGGGTTCACTCCAAATTTCTGAACCTTTTAATTAGTCCTGTCCGTGTCGTTACCCCTGCATATCACAAATTGAACAGATCACTTCACAGATATATCTCTGTATCTCCTAACAATTTGAGATGGTGGAAGTTGCCTTTTCCGCTGAAGGGGGATGAGGCAGTGGGCCGCCGTCAAGATGTGCAGTACTAGTTTGCGTTCAGTCTTGTTTAGATGCGGAAATGGCAAGCCCAACAAGTAATGAATAGGAGATAATGGCAGCTGTTTTTCTGTCAATCTCTCCAAAGTGTTCTTAACTATCCCCCAAAATGGCTGTTGTAGTGGACATGTCCAAAATATATGATAAAGGAAACCCCCAGGTCCATTACATCGCCAACAATTCAGGGAAACTATTGGGTACAGGGAATGCAAAAATTCAGGGGTATGATACCAATTATATAGTATCTTTGTATTCTCTTTTTACACCGAACAAATAGAAGATTTAGCGGCAGTTCACCATATCCGTTCCCACTTAGATATTAATTGTGCAAAATGTTTAATTTGTAGGTAAAAAAAGGGCTCAGAAGGGTGATTATGTTGTTCCTTCAGCTGTTCAAAGGATACCATCTTACCGGAGTGTTCAAAATATCTCTAATGTGAAACAGACCCCTAGATTGCCAAGTCCTCATCCACTCTTGAGAGAGGCCAGAGGGAAGCATGGGATTCAGCAAAAATGATGTCATGAAGGATTGTTCAGCTGCCAGCTTATAAGAATATTTAACCCTATTCCATATATCAAACATAAGAGCCATGGAGGATAGCATTGTATCCTTGGGAACAGGGAAAGGCTTCGAACACAGTAGAGAATTAGGATGTGTTGGTGCAAGCCACAGGCATTCTTTCGATGTCCAGCTAGTAGGGGGAGTAAACATGGTAAGAGATGGTATCGCCCGCAGTTGGGCTGCTAGATAGTATTTAGTGATATGTGGTAATGCCAGTCCTCCTTTAGCTATCGAGGTATAGAGTATTCCTTGCGAAATACGATGTCTCTTGCCATCCCATATACATTTTAAAATATTCCTTTGTAAAGTTCTAAGATCAGCAATGGGTACCTTGACTGGTAATGTTTCAAAATGGTACAATAGTTTAGGTAATAAGGACATTTTACTGATGCTATTCTGCCTGTAAAGGATAATGTCAATGATTTCCAATGGAGCATCAGGGATCTTAAGGACTTAAACAGTGGTTTATAATTAACTGAATATAAGAGGGAGGTTCTGGGAGTGATATGAATACCTAGATATTTTATGCTGCCAGCTTTCCAACTATATAGAAACAATGTTTGTAAAATGGAAAGGGTCATAGGAGATGCATTTACTTCCTTTTTACTAAAATTTAGTTTATACCCTAAAACCAAGGCAGCAGTGGCTTTGTCAAGGACAGGATGATGCCATCCGCAAAAAGTGCCAATTGAAATGTTGATTTTGAACCCGGATATATCAGGAGATGACCTAACACGGGATACATTGGGTTCTATGCATAGGGCAAATAGAAGGGGGGATAAGGGGCAGCCCTGTCTGGATCCATTTCTAATTTGAAAAGGTATGGATGACATGGATTGTAGTTTAATGGAGGCTGAGGGTGTAGGTTATAAAGCTTGCACTGCATGAGCAAAGGGGCCTCTTATCCCTATATGAGCTAGTGTTGCCTGCATAAAAGGCCAACTAAGCCTATCAAAGGCCTTTTCTGCATCTAGACTAATTAAAAGGGCTTAAACTTTTTCACTATTTATTATATCGATAAGATCTATGATTCCAGGCATGTTATCTCCAGCTTGTCTATTAACAATAAAACATACTTGACCATTGTGAATGATCGTGGGAAGAATTCTGGCCAAACGGTTTGCCAATATTTTGGTGAAGATTTTAAAGTCAGAATTAAGTAGTGCAATAGGCCTATATTTCGAGCATATCAAGCTATCCTTATCTTGTTTGGGAAACACCGTTATATGAGAGTATAGAAAAGAGGAAGGAACCAAATCTACTTTCAAAAAACTGTTGTATAGCGGAGTTAGATGAGGGAGTAGGATGTCTACATAGGTTTTATAATATAGATACGTGAATCCATCAGGGCCTCTGGAGAGTAGCCTGTTGGGAGCTCACGGATAGTAGCATGTATTTCCTCTGGTGAAATATCAGCGTTTAAAGGAGAACTATGGGGTAAGTGTTTTTCCACATAGTTGTCCTAAGGGTCACGGGAGGACACAAACTAGCGTCCTTCCGTGACCCAAAGCTCAGTATAGCTCGTTGTATACTGAGACCGCCATGGCCGGGACGGATACCATCATTATTGTCGAGATCCACCCAGCTGTGTGATTCGCCCCCTCTCCCTGCGCCTTACCAGGCCACGTGCCCTCGGCATTGGGAGGGTGTCCCCATGCCGATGGAGCCAAGGGTCTCTTCCCCACAACCCTGACCCGGTGGTTGTGGGGGTCTGTGGGCAAGGGGGCTTATTTGCATCGGGGTACACCTTCAAATAAGGGGGCACCCAGATGCTTAAGTACTTGTATCCCTACCCATTCACTAAAGGGTTCAATCAAATAGTAAAAAGTCCAGACTTTTGATAAAATCCTTTTAATTGAAAAAATAGTCACTTTTTGACTATTCCTTTAATTTAAAAAAAAATGGCTCCATCGATGTAATCCAGCATCAATCAGGGTGCAGGACCCCTGCCGACCCGCCACAATAAAAAAAGTCCCGCCGCACAACGCCCATCCGAACCGGACGAATACTCGCCACAAAATGACATTCATCCCGAAAGTAAACAGATGGGCGGAGCGAGCCGTAACGTCACTTGGCCTCTGAAAACTTCGCAATGTCTAAGCCACTGGGAATCCCAACAGAAACTATTGCATAAATGGTACTACACGCCCCAGAAACTGGCAAAAATCTACCCTTCCTCCTCACCACTCTGCTGCCGGAGCTGTGGAATTGTGGGATAATTGACACACATCTGATGGTATTGCCCATCCTTTGGCCCCTTTTGGCCTGAGGTTTTTCAGCTTATCTCCACAATTACTCAGCTCCCCTGTGGCATTTCCCCACAACTTGCCTTGGGGTAGGCTTTTTGTTTTACTTTTTAGTTTCTGGGCATTCCAACCGATCGATGTAATATTTCCATTAGGGATGCACCGATACCACATGAGCACATGTCCAGACTCCAGACCAGAACACTGTATAGTGTGGCACAGCTATATCCAATTCTGCATACCTGGCTTTATATTATAAGAACTTTATAATATAAAGCCAGGTATGCAGAATTGGATATAGCTGTGCCACACTATACAATATAACTGGCTTTATATTATTATTACATTTTTTAATAATATAAAGCCAGGTATGCAGAATTGGATTTAGCTGTGTGCCACACTATACAATGTTCTGGTCTGGAGTTTGGACATGTGCTCATCTATTTTCCCCACTAAAGGGATACAAGCCTAAGTTAGCAATGGCAATATCTACATAGTTATTTATTTATTTTTAAATATTATATGTAGTTAAACAGCATTTTTGTGCCCAGCCCCCATGCAGTGCTGCAGTACTAACCTGCTGTGTCGTCTTCTCCGTCTGCTTCAGCCACTCCATGTCACAGCCTAGTCATCTGCTCCATTCTGACCTCTTCTCCCGCTGATTGGCCGATTGGATGATGACAGGCTTCCTCACTCCTGACTGGTGAGGAAGCCTGTAAATCATCCAATCAGCGGGAGAAGAGGTCAGAATGGAGCAGATGACTGAGGACTTGGAGGAGGAGTTCGCGGTCATCTTGTTTCATTGAAGACGCGATGGAGGTCCTGTGTGTGGCGGTTTCGGGTCCCTGAAGATGGTGGACGCGACACAGGTACTCATTTTTTGTATCTGAGTATTAGTACGAGTACTCATGCAAATACTCGGTATCGATGCTTGTATCGGTGCATCCCTAATTTCCATGCACTGCTCATACCAACTCTGTACTTCATCTGCTGTACATGATACCTGTTGTATTGTTGTCCGATTTGTGACGCATCTTGATTGTATACACCTATGAATTTGGGCATTGCCCTTCCTGTACTGTTGTATTGTTTTTGTCTTTGTTGCTATGATAAAAACTCAATAAATTCTTTGTTAAAAAAATAAAATTAAAATCCAAACCTTCCACTTCTGTTATCTGATCCAAGACTCTTAAGGACACCATGACTAGGCATGGGCTCGAACATCGACAGTTTGTGTGTTCGGCGAACACCTGAACTGTCAAGGTGTTCAGCGAGCTGTTCGCCCGCTGAACAACCCTAAATGCACTGTTTGCATTGGAGAGCCCTGATTCGTTAAACCAATGCACCTGATCACAGGTCAGGTGCAAGACTTTGCCCAATCAGAGCACAGGGCTCTGTATGAGCTATGATTGGGCAAAGTAATGATGACTTTGCCCAATAATGGCTCACAGCTAAGTCAGCTTATGTAGTGTGTTGCTGGAGTTAAAAATAGAATGTTTCTGTAGTGTAGTATAGTGCAGTGAAAGCTTTCTGGTGTCAGTGTAGTGAAGTGTCAGTGCTTTATACAGGATTTAATGTTATATACAGTACTGTATATAGTATTTTCTATACTGTATATTTGCTGACTTTTTGTTGTGTGTGTCAGTGGCGTCACTGGTGTTTCTCCTGCGTCACCGGTGTTCCCATTTTTTTTTTACATTTTCTTTTATTATTTTTACTTTTTTTTTCCAGTAGCAGGTTCTTTTGCTGCCTCATTGCTCTTCCCCTTTCTGTGTCGCAAGTGTTCCCTTTTTTTTCTCCCTTTTTTCTTCTAATTTATTATTTTAATAATAAGCCATTGTACAACAGTTTATAGTGCACCAAGCACCACATTCGATAAAGTATTGCACCCGAGCACCAATTTCCCATCCCACATTGTCTAATAAAATTTTATAATAAGCCCCACATCATGTCTTAAAGGGCAACAAGGAGACAGGTGTGTGACAAGTATATATAATTTGAATTGTTAGAACAGGGTCCAACCCTGCACTCGTCAAGAATAAATTAAGGGTTACGGTGGGAAAGCACCGCCAAGGCCTAATTTAAAAGCACCTGTTGTAACTTTCATCCAACGTCTGCAAAATAGACACCAGAATGTATCCCAAAAATCCCTAACCTTCTTCCGAGTGTCCTAAAATGTGGCCTCTTCATACAGGCTGCCTCCACAAGATGTTTGCAAGATTAAGGGAAAACCAATTACCGGCAATTTAAATGTCTTTTTTTTTTTAAATAAATGTCATTTTTGCTGCAGCAGGTTCTATACATCACACAGATCCGCCACTTTACAGGCAGTTTAAGTGGACCCGCCAGGCACGATATTTAAAGGATTTTTTTTCATTTTTATGTGATATGTGATTTTTTTCACTTTAAGTGATGTTAACATCACTGCTCCTTTAAAAATAGTATTTTTTTTAAAGTGTTGTTTTTTTCATTGATACATGTCCCCCAGGGCAGTACCCGGATCCCCATACACTTTTTATGGCCAATAACTTGCATATAAGCCTTCAAAATGGGGACATTTGATTTTCAGAGTTCTGATCCCATATACTTACATTGAGTTCTAAGTACGAGTTAGAACTTTTTCCATGTTCGAAAGTTCAAATTAGAACCGAACAGGAGGGTGTTCGGCTCATCACTAACCACGACTATCCTTCAGATAGGCACTAGTCTGCATTACTAATGGCTGTAAAAAGTGATCAATGTATTCCCCAACCCTTGAAAGTAGGGAGTCTATGCCAATAATAATTGGTCTACCGGGAGGTTTTTCAATATCCTTATGAATCTTCGGGAGGAAGTAGATTACTGGTGTTCTACTGGATGGTAAAGCAAGGCATCTTTTAAGGAAGAATATTCACTTGGGATATTGATTTTGTGATAGACTTAAATATAATTGGGACATTTCAATCACTATTCTCACATTTGTTTTTATATTTTTTCTTATATATATATATTGTTCAATTAATTTTTATGCTATGGCACACTTGATATATGATGAATTTGCTGGATACAATATAATGTATGGATTATACCGTATATACTCTAGTATAAGCCGTCCCGAATATAAGCCGAGGTACCTAATTTTACCAAAACAAACTGGGAAAAAGTATTGACCCGAATATAAGCCGAGGGTGTGGAAATGAGGCAGCTACTGGACAAAAAAATCTCGGCTTATACTCGAGTATATACGGTAGTTCATTTTTTTGGGAGATCAATATCTTGTTACTGAATTGTTGTTATTATTTTTATGGATCACGTTTATTAATTATTTACTGTGCATGTTTTTTACATGTGCAATAGCGCAGTGCACGTTTTTATTGTTTACGGTAGTTGCTTTGTCTTGGCAAGAATCCTGCTGAGCTTGTACACCAAGCTGGCTTTCCTACAAGGGCAGTTTTGTGTTGAAAGACGACATAAACCCTTTGCTGTTGTCCCATTTGAATGTGCACGGAAGACGCTAAAGTGGCAAAGTAGGTGATTATCTGACCTATAAAAGGTGTCTCTTCCTAGATAAAAGAAAAGAGTTTCTAAATGCATCAGTTGTGGACAAAGGTAATAAATTAAAAGTCTCTGTTCACACCTAGAAATTTTGACACTCAATGCTAAGTGCAACAAAACCCCCAACACAAGAAATCCCATTTTCACACCTGAGCTTTTTGTCGCAAGCTGTAAAATGCCGAACGCTGGAAAAAGGACTTGCGTTTTTAGGGGAGGGTGACAAATTACAGCGCAGTTGCCCCATTAGACTTCAATGGAAACGCCTGAAAATGCACGACACAAGCATTTTGCACATTTCTGTGTGCGTTTTTGCACACCTTTGTCCATTGACCACAATGTCTTTCAGTCTGCCAGCTAAACCATGTATCTTCATATGCAAAACGCGCAAAAACACGATATTGTTTTTGCGCATATTCGCGCACTTTTGACGCCTAGGTGTGAATGGAGCCTAAGGGAACAGAAAAGGGGTTACTCTCATCCAGACCATGCCAAATCTCTAATATGGGCACATTTCTCTCACAGCAACTAATAAGCAGTTGTCTTTTATCCTTTTAACTACTCTGAACTGATAAAGTCAACTCTAATTAGTTGCTTTGGGTAACATCTTCCCATCCCTACATTTATTTATATGCAGTGTATAAGTATGTGTGTCTGCATTTTATTGTACAGACATTCTTTGACAAGGCACAGGAGTCAGGAAGCACACTCTTCGCTGCTGTCCCATATGAATGCATGTATTATCAGCACATAAACACAGGATGGATGAGGTAACATATTGGAAGATAGTGTAATGTCTAAAGGAAAAAAAGAGGAAGAAAAATACTTTTCAACATTATTTGTAGGCGCTTTGGTGGTATTTTTAAATATTGTGTAGCAATATGCAGTTCAGAAGTGTATGGGGGGTCTAGGGTGTAAACTGATTGCCGTGTTTGGAGTAAGGAGAAAATATTTTACCCCTTTGAGGCATAATTAGCTAGAAATGTGCCTGTTTCACATGCACACACGTACCTTGGTGATGGTCGAATGGAGGAGACGGCGCCCTTGCGTCTCTTGTCCAACACTACTGGGTGTGGTAACAGGGAGTAAGTGGGCACAGAATAGCACTGGTGCTAAAACCAGAACTGGCAAGGGGCTGAGTGAGGGAACGGCAGGCAAAATCAGGGTCGGTGGTCACTAGCCAGGGTTGAGCCAGGTACCAATTTTGGAGTCAGAAGCGTGGTCGGATCATAAACCAGAATCAGAGCCAAGGATCAGAGCTGGTACAAGTGGAAGGCAAGAGACAAAGCCAGAGAGCAAGCAGAGGTCACAAAAGGCAGACAGCAGGCAGTAGAGGAGTCTAGGCGAGCTGGGTCAGAAACAGGAGACAGTCAAGCACAGGGAACAGGACTAGCTAAAGATCAATCAGCAATGAGGGAGCCAAACATGCTAGTTTATGTATGCTCATCCGCTGTCACTTCCTGTGCGATGTAATTTCTAGTGCAATATCACTTCCTTTGCGACAGCCCATGAATACAGGTTTCTGCATACTCATAGGATTTCTCTTACAATGCCCTCTCCTAAAGGGCAGCCTCGGGATGCTCACCAGTGACCGTTTATCAGGATGGTTTCTAAAAAAATGTTTGCACCAATTTAGTGGCATGTACATTGGCCTCTGGCTCCCAGGAGTTTTCCTCCAGGCTATAACCCTTCCACTTGATTAAATATTGTAACTGACCTTTACTCCTGCTACAGTCCTTAACCACCTCAATCTCGTACTCATCCTCGCCATCAATTATTGTAGGAGCAGGAGGACCTACGACATGACCAGGGAAAGAGTCAACAGCCATAGGCTTGAGCAGGGAAAAATAAAATACAGGATGTATTTTGTAAGTCTTTGGAAGCGTGAGTTCAAAGGCCACTGGATTCATTTTTCTTTTCACCGGGAAAGTGCCAATAAACCGAGATCCTAATTCTTTAGATAAAAAAGCTAATTTCAGATTTGCTGTGGAGAGCTAAACCTTGTCCCTGGGGTGCCGATCCAATCCCCCTACTCTTCTTATCATACACGTCTTTATTGTCCTGGTGAGCTTTGGCCACTGCTTCTTATAATGACTTGCAGTTAGATTGAAGCTTCCCTACTCTTTCCATGATCACTGGAACGGTAGTATCTGGGTTCAAACTGGGTGAAAAAGAGGGTTTAAGGCCAAAAGTCATGTAAAATGGAGATTAACCTGTGGCCGAGTGTACGGAATTGTTGTATGCAAACTCTGCCAGAGGCAATAGCAAAGCCCAATTATCCTGGGAGAAAAGCATGGAATGTATTGTTCAAGAGTCTGGTTAATACACTCGGTCTGACCATTGGTTTGGGGATGATAGGCTGAAGATAAAAATTGTTTAATACATAAAGCCCTACAAAGTTCTCTCCAAAACCCAGATGTGAATTGTACACCGTAGTCTGAAACAATACTGCCCGGGAACCCCATGAAACCAGTCAATTTCTTTGATGAACAGTTGGGCAGTATTGGCCGCTGAAGGAATTCCCAGCATTGGCAGGAAGTGAGCCATCTTGGTCAAGCGATCAACTACTACAAAGATGGTTGTGAAATGAGTAGTGGTCTCAATAAACCCCAGGACTTAGTTTTATCGGATTTATTTCGGATACATTCTTTACAAGACTTTATGTAACTTTGACAATCAGACCGCAGGCTGGGCCACCAAAAGGATTATTGTATCAACTCTACTGCCTTGAGCACCCCAAAATTCCTTGCCAAGGGATGGTCATGGCAGAGATAATGAATCTTGGGACGTAAGTCTGGAGGTATAAAAATCTTTCAATTATGGAAGAACAGAAGGGCATGGCATCCTTTACAGAAGAACGTTTGAGTTGGGACAACATCAGCTTTCAACAGAAGGAAGCTTTGGGCTGGCAAGATTGTGTCAGGGCAATAAGGTTCCTTCTCTTCTCCAAACATTCGGGATAGGGCATTAAGTTTGCACTTCTTTGACTCGGGTGTGTAGGTCATATGAAATGAGAAGCATGAGAAGAAAAGTGCCCACCTGGCTTGACTTAATTTTAGCTGCTTTGCCATGCGGAGATACTCCAGGTTTTTATGGTCAGTAAAAATTAGGATGAAAAACAGGTAACCCCACTCTTCTAAAGCAGATTTGATAGCCAGTAGTTCCCTGTCACCTACGTCATAGTTTTCTTAGAGGAAAAGGTTATAGGGTGTAGAAGAGACCTAGATCTTGGGACAAGATTGCTTTCACCACATTTTCAGATGCATCGACCTCTAGGACGTAGGGCAGTGCTGGGTCTGGATGTTTCAGAAAGGTGGCAGAAGTGAACAGAGCCTTCAACTTATCAAACGCAGTTTGAGCTGCCGTAGTCCAAACAAAGCACATGTTCTGTTTGGTCAACTGAGTGATGGGACTAATGATGGCAGAAAGGTCTTTGATAAACCTCTGTACCCGGTCATTACGGTCATTTGTCACAGGCCAATCTAGGATGGCCGAAATTTCTGGGGGGTCCATAGAAATTCCGGACATGGAGATGGTGAAAACCAGGAACTGGATAGTGTCCTTTTTTGAAATTACACTTTTCTGCCTTTCCATACAGTTTATGCTCCCTCAACCAACTAAGGACTTTCTTCACATGAATTCAATGAGAGGGTGAGAAGATTAATATCTCATGAAGATGCACTATCATAAAGTGATCCAGCAGATCCCTGAAGATGTAATTGACAAAATGTTGGAAGGTGACCGGAGCATTACATAAACCGAATGGCATAACTAAGTATTCAAAGTGACGGAATGCAGTTTACCATTCTTCTCCTTCTCGAATGCTCACCAAGTTGTAGGCTCCATGAAGGTCGAGTTTAGTGAAGATTTTGGCGGATCTGAAGCGTTGGGATTACATGGCATAGGTTACCGGACTTTATTCAGATCACGATAATCTTTGGAGGGACGTAAGGAGTGATCCTTCCTTTCCACATGGAATATAACCCCTCCAGCCGGAGAAGTAGAAGGCAGAATAAACCTTCTCGAGATTTTCATGAATGTACTGGTGTAGTGTCTCTAATTTTGTTTCAGAGGATAGATGCAACCGAAAGGTATTTCAGCTCCAGGAAGAGGAACAATCGGGCAGTAGCAGGAGTGATGAGGGGGTAAAGCATCTGCTTTCTTTTTATCAAATACATCAAGATAGTCATGGTAGATGAAAGGAACAAACTAAGAAGCAGGAGACTCAGTATGTAGACCAAGACAGGAGGATTGCAGGAAGCAGTGTTGTTGACAGTAAGTGAATGGAAAGGATACTTCCCCCGAAGACCAGTTTGTCTGTGGATTATGAGCCTGGAGCCAAGGATCCCCCAGGGTGACCGTAAATAGAGCTGATGTGATGATGTCTATACATAGGTATTCTTGGTGACCAGTGGTAGATAGTTAGTATAGGACAAGTCTCTTGTGTAATTGGACCAGAACTGGCATTGGACCCATCAGCAAGATGCATCATTAATGGTAACGATTTAGGTGGCAGGGGAATTTGATGCAAGCTAGCAAAAGCATTGTCCATAAAGCAACTGCCAGCCCATTAATCAATAATGGCTTGAACTTGGTTGGTCCTCCCGGATATCTGTAGAGATAAAGGCAAGGCAATGTGAGACAAGTGATTCCACGACAGACATCTGAAAGGGAAAACAGTAGAGATGGACTTATTATGCCTCACAGGGCACTTGTGGAGAAAGTGACCCAATTCACCACAGTACATTAACAAGTTATTCAGATGGCAACGTTGTCTTTCTTCAAGTGACAAGGGAGAATGGACCAGTCTGAGTTGCATGGGCTCCACAGTAGAAGTAGCTGGAGCAAATGCTGAAGTTGAGGATGCGGAAGCGGGTGGAACCCGGGGTAGCATCCACTCCGGTCAGTTACTAGCAGATTGCTCAGTACGTTGTTCTCTGAACCACCTGTCAAGCTGAATAGTCAGTCAAATGAATTTCTCAGGAAAATTGGGAACCCCCACCCAAGAGTGCAGATGGCTTAGGTGGTGGATGTGCATTGCGGATCATCATAAATCTCGGCCGTGGTTTCAAAGAAGAATGCAATTGAGCTAAGAAGGGAGTGCAGGTGGGGTCAAGGCCACAAAGTGTCCTTCCAACTGAAAATACCCTTCTTGAAGGTTCTTCAATGCTTGAGTAGAGCTATTGACACATAGGGAGTGCACTCGTCCTGATCTCAGACATGGCTGATTGATCTGTCACGTGCACACATGTACCTTGGTGAAGACCGAAAGGAAGCGGTGCCCCATGCATCTCTTGCCCCACATTCCTGGATGTGGTGACGGGAAATGAGTGGGCTCAGAGTAGCACTGGTGCCAAAACCGGAATTGACCAGGTGCTGAGCAAGATAACAGGAACAGCAGGCAAAAGCAGGGCTGGGGTCACAAGCCAGGGTCGAGCCAGCCAGGCAGCGAGGTACCAATTCGGGAGTCAGAAGGCGTGGTCGGATAACAAACCGGGGTCAGAGCAGAGGATCAGAGCAGGTACTAGCAGAAGGCAAAAGACAAATGCAGAGAGAGCAAGCCAAGAACACAAGAGGTAAGCAGCAAACAGTAGAGGAGTCAAGGCGAGCCGGGTCAGAAACAGGAGACAGTCAAGACTTCAAGTGCAGTGAACAGGACTAGCTGAAGATCAATCAGCAATGAGGGAGCCAAGCATGCTAGTTTATATATCCACTGTCACTTCCTGTCTGATGTCACTTCCTGTGCGACAGAGCATGTTTACCTATGACCCTGAATACAGGTTTCTGCACACGCACAGGATTTCTCTTACAGCCTGGGGGTTTCTTTGTGATCCATAGAGTGGTGATACCTAAAGAAGACATCACATATTTACATACTGGTGAATAAGTCCAAATGACTGTACCTGGTGTAGGGCTGGTGCAAGGATTTTTGCCTACACATATGAAGGTGCATTTTTATGCCCCCCTTCCCTCGGCACCTTCAGACAGCTGCCTATGAAGCCTTATGGTAGCACTAGCCCTCCATAGACATCCCATAAAGCAGCACAAAAAAAAAATCATAGTAGATCTGAGATATCCATGTTACAGGTCAAACCAATGATCTCAGAAGCATTTAGAAAAAAGGAAGACCATCAGCTACTAGTGCCCTATATGTGAAGCCACAAGCAATGCAGGGATCTCAAGTCTCCCTGATGTTCAGGGAGTCTCCCTCTATTAGATAGCGGCTCCCTGACGTCCGCGAGAGAGGCATTTTCTCCCTGAAAGGTGTACTCTGAGTAAACCTTTCCAGTAAGATATCAGTGGGTAAAGTGTCAGAGTGAGGCTTGCCTCCTGGAGGAAGGTCATGTGATCTCTAGAGTAGCCTCAGAACGAGGCTTGACTCTCAGAAGGAAGAAGCTACTTGCTGCACAGAGAGGGCGGACATAGACTACTATTGAGAGCAGGTACAGGCACTGAGATCTACTGCTGCAGGGTTGAGAGAGGGCTGTTAACCCTTTGTGGATAATATAGAATCAATTATATGTCCTGGTTGTCTAGTTATAGAGAACATTTATTTCATTTGCTGCCCATAGCAACCAGTCAACTGTGTATCAGGTCAACTGTGTAAAAAAAGATGTAAAAAAAGTGAAGGACATTGAGTGGTGGAGGTTGATGAGGCGCATGCGCGGAGTTCAGCGGGCCGGATGTCCGGTCAGATGTCTGTTCCGTGAGCCTCGCTCCTAGGCGGATGGAGTCCCCCGCTCCTATAGCTGACAAGCACTGTGAGGAGGAGAAACGCGGAGACTATCGGCAGCGGGCTGTAGCGGGCTGACAAGGCAGGATGGCCTGGGGAAACATCAAAGAAAAAAGACATGCAACCCCGAGCGGGATCCAAAACAGCGAACAACAAAACACAGATGGCTACGGTCCCGAGCCCTCGTGGAGGGATTGATACAGCACAGAGAGAGAGAGAACAAACAGCTTCTATAAAGAAGGCAGTGGTGAGTAAACATTCTAAAAGGGAGCATTCCCCTGCCTCAACGTCTTCATTAATTGAAAGGACACTAGAAGATATGCTTTTATTACAACAGGCCTCCCTTCCCTCTAGTCCTCTTAGTGCTGATAATGAGGTAAATTTTGGAGGAAAATAGCATTTTTATGAGATTTTCGGAAATGCTGGAACAAGGGCTGCAGAAAATGGCCAAACAGATTACCACTGAGATTAGAACTGATCTCCAAGAGTTGGGTACACGTATAGATTCGCTAGAAGCAAAATTGGACGAAACTGTAATGCGCACTAATCAAAATGTGAAGGATATACAGCATCTCCAGTATCAAATGGAGGAGGTATTTTCTAAAGTGGATGATATGGAGAATAGATCACGCCGTCATAATTTCCGTATTAGGGGGCTCCCGGAAACAGTGACTGATTTGGAACTGAATGTGAAACTCCTTATGAAGGATTTATTGCCTGAAGCAGAGGATCATAAATTAGAGCTGGATAGAATCCATCGGGCCCTTGTATCCAAGAGACTCGATGGACAGGCTAGAGATGTTATTGTTAAACCACACTTTTACAATACAAAGGAACAGATCATGCAAAGTGCGAGGCAACGCTCAGAGCTATCTATTATGGGGCATGCTATTCAAATTTTTGCAGATATTTCTCCGGCAACAATACAAAAGAGGCGTGCCTTGAAACCCCTGCTACAGATTTTAATAATGAAGGAGATAAAATATAGATGGGCGTTCCCTTTTAGACTGACTTTCTTTCCGGAGTAAGCCTTATTCTATCACCACATATGCGGAAGGTGAACAACTGATGAGAAAGCTGGGATTACTCCCTGAGGACTGGGAAAGATCACGTTTGGACAATGGGGGCTGGACTGAACATAGGGCACAGCGTTCATTATCACCTCTATGGCAGAAGTCAAAGGGAAGAATAGCATCCCCCCCAGGAGGAAATAATTAGAAGGGGTGTAGCCCTTTTATTGAATGCATATTTTCTCTTTTTTTCTTCCTCCTTTTTCTCTATACATTGTTTGTCTATATGTTGCTCTCCGGTTTGTAGTTAAAGTAGCAAGAAAGGGCACAGTATATATAAACTGTGTCTTTGTTTTGTACCGTATTTCGTTAATAAAAAATGTGATAATTAAAACAGTATTCGGTGATTAAACGCTCAATCCCACGTCTATGTGGATTACATGTACATTCAGATTCAAAAGGTTGATCTCATCACTTGATTGGTTGATTACAATTACACAGCTATTCGATTCAAAATAGCTCACATAAAACCATTTATCATCACCCCAAAACGGAAAAATGAAAAAAGCAAAAAGGAAAGCAGTGTCTCCATATAAGGCGTGGATTAGGGTTACGCCAACGATTCTTTCAATCACCGAGGCAGAGGTGATTGCCTCTGCCTCGGTGATTGAAGGGAGACAACAGTGGGAGTGAAGAAGAAAGTTTAGGCTATGAAGCAGAAAATAAAATAATTAATTTTAAACAAAAAAAGAAAGAGAGAGAGTGAAATAACAAGAGAACAAGTACGAGGTACAAGAACAGAGGGATATGAAGAAAAATCCCAACAAAAATTCGAACATAACATGAAAACCATCAGCAGATTTCATCCAATATTAGAAGAGCCACAGAGGGAACAAACCAATGGGACAAAATATCAAAGACCAAGTAATATAAACGGCAACAATTTTTTAGGGTTGCGGAACAGGGAGAGGGTTCCCCATTGGAAAGACCCCTACCAGAGAGAACACAACGAATATGCCCCTCTAAATTGGAGACACGAAAAAAGAGGACAACAGACATATCAATATCGGGAGCAAGGGAGACCCTACACCCCACCACAGCAATTATGGGGGCACAGGGGAAGGGGAAGAAGAAATTTCGGAAGAGGGGGACAAGGGGTGGAAAGAGAATATGGAAGAGAACAAAGATGGGAGGAATAGGAAAAGGCATTTTTAACTTAAGCTCAATTAACCTCTCGCAGGAAGAAATCCAATTATTAGATTTAGGATTAAAATTTGCACCAATAAGGAACCTGGATAAATTTGGGACCTATATAGATTTAAATAAATTCGTGAGAAAACTGAATATTAAAAGACATTTTACGGTTACAACTGATTTCCCCAAGAAAGAAAATGAGACAGAGGAGATACTTAAACACTCCACCCTAAGGAATAAATCAACCTTTAATCCCAACACCAAGACTAGTCACCATATTAGGGTTTTTTCCCATGCGGAAAATGCATGGGATGTACAGTGACAGGACAAAAAAGGAAAACAGTAGAGTTTCAATCCAACTTCAATAAAAGGAACTTTAAAATAAGGGAGTTCATTTCCTGTAAAAGCACGCACGTCACATATATGCTGGAATGCCCATGTGGACAGTATATAGGGAGAAAAACAAGGGAACTCAGAATTAGGATGAGGGAACATATAAATAATATCAAGAAAGGAAAATTAAATCACAGCGTGCCAAGACACTTTAAAGAAAAACACGGGTGTAATCCAAAGGGAATAAAATTTATAGGTCTAGACAGGATAAAAAAACACTGGAGAGGGAACCACATGAAGAGGGAAGTCTCCAAAAACGAAACAAAATGGATCTTTCTCATGGAGACTATGACCCCAAAAGGCTTAAATGTGGAACTAGACCTGAATTGTTTTTTGGCTGATGATTAGACCACATCTGAATTTTTGAGTAAAGATTAAATCAGAATGACCTTAGTGTCTGCTACGAATATATAAAAAAAACGCACACGAGTGAGAATATAATGTACAGTTCTGATGAATTTATAAAAATACCCACCAGATATATAGGTCCTAAGGTAAAATTTCTCCCAAATCTAACTCTTCTAGTGATCTCTTTTATAAAATGTCTTTTTAATTTAATTAATTAAGGTTTTGCAGGTTGGGATGTCTGGCAATGACATCCCAAACAGTTTACTGTGGAGCACCCCAATACAAAGACATCATCAAGTGCATTACTCCAGAAAGCATAACTAAGATGTCCATGTTATAGCTCACATGGAACATCCCCAGCATTTGGGGAAAGAATGACCCATACTCTACTGAAGCTCTATATGTAAAGCTACAGGCATTGACACCCCAAGTCTATTACCATGTAGCACCCCAATACAAGGACCCCCCCCATAGATCTTCACTCCAGAAAGCATAACAAACAGCAGATAATAAATTACCTTAAACTGATGTTTAACTGCTTCAGGAACATAGACATAACATAGATATATGGCAGCATCCTGAAGCAGTTTTACCAAACAGCATGTTTAAAAACAGCATGCAACAACTGTTTCATATACAAGCGATCGCTTGTGCGGTGCGTTGAGTGTGCCTGCCCCCACTATGCTGTCCCCTGTGTGAGCCCAGGAGGTCTGTCCTCTTCGATTAGAGGGAGATCAGAACATTCCCAGCTTCTAAACTCTCCTTTGATCACTGGACCCGGAAATTATGTGTATTATATCACTTCTGGCAAATTCATCAATTATTGAATCGACCAATTACACTGCAAACACATTTTATATACAACATATAGCAAAAATATGGTGTCCTGATGAATCCTGCAACATCAATTGTGGCTGCTGATGGGTCGATGGTGGCAAACATTGTGTGTAATAAAAAGTTAGGAGGCCTTACATTGACCTTCAAGATAATGGAGGTATTCTCACTGACCAGCCATATGATAGAGGTATTCACACTGATCATTAATGTAACGGAGGTATATGCACTGACCAGCAATGTAACAGAGGTATATGCACTGACCAGCAATGTAACGGAGGTATATGCACTGACCAGCAAAGTAACAGAGGTATATACACTGACCAGCAATGTAACTGAGGTATATACACTGACCAGCAATTGAACAAAGGTATGTACACTGACCTGCAATGAAACAGAGGTGAATACAGAGACAAGTCTATAATTGTGCCACTTTATAGAGCATTGGTTCGGCCTCATCTGGAGTACGCGGTCCAGTTTTGGTCACCAGTATTAAGAAAAGATGTCCTTGATCTGGAGAGGGTCCAGCAGAGGGCAACTAAACTAATTAGGGGAATGGAGGACCAGAGCTATGAGACAAGGCTAATAAATTTAAACATGTTCACATTGGAAGTAAGGAGATTAAGGGGGATATGATTTTCATGTACAAGATGTTCAATGGCGACAGCAACATTGGCAACCAACTCTTTAAGATTAACTCCGTTACAAAAACTAGAGGCCACCACCTAAAATTGGTGGAAAACAAATTCCAGCACAAGGGGCGAAGGGGGTTCTTCATGGTAAGAGCGGTTAGGGTCTGGAACTCACTGCCATCGGCTGTGATTTCAGCTAGGAGTGTGGAATTGTTCAAGAAACTCTTGGATGATTTCCTGAGGGACCGTAATATACAGGGGTACAAGTACTCCTAAGAAAGAGATGATGCGCGGACCTATATGGGTTGGACTTGATGCTTTATTCAACCCCAAATACTATGTAATACTGTTCAGCAATGTAACTGGAGGTATGTACATTGACCAGCAATTTAACAGAGGTATATACACTGACCAGCAGTTTAACAGAGGTAAATACACTGACCAGCAATGTAACGGAGATATATAAACTGACCAGCAATGTAACAGAGGTATATACACTGACCAGCAATGTAAAGTAACGGAGGTATATACCCCTTCACCACAATTTTTTTAAAATACTAATATACACAATATTGTCAAAAGTATTGGGACACCCCTCCAAATCATTGGTTTCAGGTGTTCCAATCACCTCCATGGCCACAGGTGTATAAAATCAAGCACCTAGGTATGCAGACTGCTTCTACAAACATTTGTGAAAGAATGGGTCGCTCTCGGGAGCTCAGCGAATTCAAGCGTGGTACCATGATAGGTTACCACCTGTGCAATAAGTCCATTCGTGAAATTCCCCTGCTACTAAATATTCCATGGTCAACTGTTAGTGGTATTATAACAAAGTGGAAGCAACTGGGAACAACAGCAACTCAGCCACAAAGTGGTAGGCCACGTAAAATGACAGAGCGGGGTCAGCGCATGCTGAAGTGACAGTGCACAGAGTCGCCAACTGTTTGCAGAGTCAATAGCTATAGACCTACAAACTTCATGTGGCCTTCAGATTGGCACAACAACAGTGTGTAGAGAGCTTCATGGAATAGGTTTCCATGGCCGGGCAGCTGCATCCAAGCCTTACATCACCAAGTGCAATGCAAAGTGTTGGATGCAGTGGTGTAAAGCACGCCGCCGCTGGACTCTACAGAAGTGGAGACGTGTTCTCTGGAGTGTCAAATCGAATCATGCTTCTCTGTCTGGCAATCCGATGGATGTGTCTGGGTTTGGGGGTTGCCAGGAGAAGGGTACTTGCCTATTTTTTAGGGGTTGGGCTTGGCCCCTTAGTTCCAGTGAAGGGAACTCTTAAGCAGGGCAGCCATCAGAAATTTTGGCGCCCCTTATACGGCTTTAGGCCGTAAACTCTGAGCTTC
>NW_017307004.1:593329-598620 GCF_000935625.1 Nanorana parkeri
TCACACACTGTTATTATTAGGGATGCACCAATACCGGGGTTTTTTTCGGTACTCGTCCAAACCGAAATTGGAAGTCCCATTTAGGAAGCCGGGCGGCGTGCAATGACTCACCACCAGCTTCCCGATTAGTAGGGAAGCCGTCCTCATGCTTCTTGTCACTAGGCGGCAAGAAAGCATGGAGCCGGCTTTCTGGCTAATCAGGAAACCGAGCGCTGTGTAATGACTCACTGCCCTGCTTCCTGATGTCTGAAGCTAAAGTATCGGGCTAGGCTTAGTGACGTTCTGGACTCTGGACTCTGGGCTTAGTGATGTTCTGGACTCCGGGCTTAGTGATGTTCTGGACTCTGGGCTTAGTGACCCGATGGACTCTGGGTTTAGTGACCCGCTGGACTCTGGGCTTAGTGACCCGCTGCTAGGGACCCGCTGGACCCTGGGCTTAGTGACCCGCTGGACTCTGGGCTTAGTGACCCGCTGGACTCTGGGCTTAGTGACCCGCTGGACTCTGGGCTTAGTGACCCGCTGGACTCTGGGCTTAGTGACCCGCTGGACACAGGACCCACCTGCCCAAGATGAAAATCAGAGTGTTCTGGGAATTCAGCCTCCATCTTGGAACCGAGTAGAGGAGGATCTATTGCCATCCTGAGCACATGTTCGGAGAAAACACCCAGATTCCCCTAATGGCAGCATCGCTGATAGGGACGGACTGGTTTTGCATTCTATTTGCGAGCTATCACTTCATTTACATAGTTATATATTGATTTTGTGTTATTTTCACCAGTTTCATCCACCCTGTTTTGTTAAAGTAGTATTAAAGTCACAACTTTTTGCTTGTAAGCAGTAGATATATGCAAAAAACATTTAAAAAATAAAAAAGTTATCAAACAGGTAAATGCATGTCGGACAGACACCGTGGGACACGAGGAGTCTGTGATGGATCAGAGACTGACACCAGCCAGAATTGCTGAAAACAAGTGGAAGGCAGAAGATGATTGGATCAAGAGGTACCATTTAAGGTAAGTCCTTAAGCAGCATTGGGGGGGAGGGAGGGGAAGGATCGTGACCTAAATGTCACTTTAATAAAGCTTCAAGATTTTGACCAGTCTGGCTTATTGCAGAATAGCAGGGTTTAACTGCATGTCAACATATACAAGCCACAGGGTAATGTGTAGCGGGGACAGAACAGTGAAACAGTGACTACCCAGCAAGTGGGACACAGAGCAGTGACTACACAGAGGCCTGCTACATGTCAGCGCAGCCACCTGCATACGACAATACAGAAGTCTCTACACAGTCAAGCAATTCCAGAAGCAACATGTCATATAGTCGGGCATCTTCACTCAAAATAAGTTTTTGGTTCCTCAAGATTCTCATCCACAAGTAACACACTTGCCATCGCACGTGCAAAGGCTGAAGCCGCAAAAGCCAGAGCAGTCTTTGTACCTGAAGCAGCATCAGACAATATGCTGACTGGAAGCCAAAAAATGACAGCTTTTATCTTAGAAAGACACTCTCTGATATTCCAGTCCTTTTGTCAAAAGCCAGATTAGCAGTTGCACTATATATGTGCCAATATTTCCCCAGTCATCGTCCAGGGCAGCCTCTAAGAGATGGGATCCTCCCACCTGAAACAGGAAACACATCATCCACAATTAGAATAAAAAGGGCGGTCCCTCCTAACCACCTCAGTATTTTGTGTTGCCTCCGGCCGAACAGGAGCATCGCAACGTTTGTTATTTTACTCCACTGAACACGCTACAAAACGGCTCTGCCTGAAAAGGTACATGAGCTTCTTTGCGGCGTTTTTTTCCCGCGTTTCCATTGGGATACAGCCAAGTAGCCATCAGAAACGCGCGTTTGTCCTGTTTTTTTTTTTTACCGCGCATCGCGGTAAAAACGCGCTTCAGGAAACGCGCGACAAACGGGCATATTCGATAGCCTAGGTGTGAACAGAGCCTTAGGCTGCTCAGATGAGGTTTCACAATTGGTTTCAATCTCACCTGGGTGGGTCTGCTCCTCAGGGGAATGACCCTTCTGACTACAGGAGGGGGTATAGCCTCGGATAAGCTCAGTGTCCGGCCAGTTGCACTGCGCTATTAGGTGTACATTTATATTCTGGGTGTTTTATATATGTATGTGCAGCATACGATGAAGGAGCATTGTAAGAGCAAAGATGCTGGCTTGTCTCTCCCGGGGGAAGACGACTGATAATGTTTACTGCCGTGTCGGAAGTCATGGCCTATAATTTTTTATATACCAGAAGTGTGGGGCACCTCTGTGGTGTGGTTAAAAGCAATCACATGCGTTATTGTGTGTATATCTATATATAATAAGTGTGTGTAGATGTATACATACAACTAAGACTTACTATGAATTGTCTACACATGTGGTTGTGAAGGACAGAGGTTAGTTGCATCCGGGTTTTGATGCTGACTTTTGTTGTTCCGGACACATGTCAACGCACCATGTGTAAATGCATGTGTCAGTCAGTGGCAGAATATTAGATACGTCTGATGCATGCGTACGTAAGTGCTTAACGCAGACAGCAGCATATTTCTGGCCACCTGGCTGGCCAGATTTTTTCTCTGCACGTGGAGGCTGGGGGTGCAAATGGCAAGTATGAATGTAGCTGTATGCGGCCTACCTTAGGTGTATGGGCACCCACTATGTGAGGCGCAATCAACTATAAAATCTGGGAATGATCAAGTTAATTTTTTAAACGTAGGGGTTAACTGGCCAGATGGAACTAACTTACCCAGTGAGCCCTTGGCTTCTGTAAAGGTCAGAAGTCCTGGATATGACGGGCTTTGATCAAGAGCCTAAGTACAGCTGCCCTAGACAAATCTCAAACAACTCTTCACCTTCTTGGTGTCTGGGTGTGAGTGTACACATAGGTATGTATGTATGCCTTCCTTCCTTAATCCATGGTATCTTAGCCAGGTGATGACCGAGTGTGTACATGTATATCAATTTGGCAATTTGGCATGTGTAATTTGGCATGTATATCAATAGAGGGTTGGCGTCCCTCCTTTTTTATCCTGTTTTCATCCATAGGATGGAAGTTGGCTTCTAAATCTGACAAAGCTTTAGTAGGTTTCACTGGTACTACTTGGACTTCTGTCACTCCTTGAGGAGGTCCAAGAATGTTTTTGACCTGTTTCAGGGCCTGATACAGGCTAAAAAATACCATAACACTGATGGTTGGTGGCTTCGGATGTGCATCGCCCTGTCATCCTCTAGAAGGGTTTATGACCAGCTGCAATGATGGCCTTGGACTCATCTGCGGCTAGGGTCGCCAGAGAAAATCTGTAAGGAAGTCACTGAAGTACCTGGTAACTTATTTTCCAGGAATCGTCCAGGTACCTAACTTAGGTTTTTAACATGACACAAGAAACAGGCCCTAATATGCGATTTCTATAACTAAAGCTAACCTTTTCCATGCAACTAGGTATAGGAGATATGATGAGCAATTTGTATGTACAGAATCATTGATGTTCTTATTATAATATGTAAGGGACCTGAATGTCTGCTAAGTCATGTTTATTCATGTAAGGTGGAAAATGAAAGCATAAAAACTTACTGGCAGCTGGCCTTGTTACTTTATCAAGTGGCTTTAATTTGATGCGGAGGAAGTCTGCAATTTCCTTGTCTTCTTCTTTTTCTCTGAGGGTAGAAAAAGAAACACAATATATAAACAGATTAGCCTTGGTGTAATCAGTATTTATACATAAATAGAAGTTTGTGTAACATCTTTTTACTTGACATTGATGACATAGATTGTACAAAGTGTTGTATAGGCTCAGCGTATAACACAGTAACTCTACTGTATACTTGGTAGGTCAGGTACAATGACCTCAGTTGATGTGAAACATACGAGAGGGTCAGACAGCCTTTAGAAGGAATCTAGCAACAGGGTGAGGGCCTCCCCTAAATGCCAGATTGTCACCAAATTCAGTGGAGAGATGGAATTACAATTCTGCCGGCAAAAAATGTGTTTTGTTTTCATTCAGATTTGTCGTTATTTTGTTTTTTGGGATTCAAGTATGAAAGTCAATTCGTATCAGGATTTGGATTCAGACGAAATCTGAATTTTCGTTAATTTTGTTAGCGGTAGTATGTATGAATTTTTCTTTTTTTTTTCTTTTTTACAGTCCGCAGAAGAAGAAATAAAAGCATGAGGTTCCCCCCCAATTACTACCAGACCCTTTTGGTCTGGTAGGAATGTTAGGAGTGACCCCCCCTTTCCAAGTTAGTTTCCAAACAACTACATATAGTAGTAATGGGGCTTTAAGAAGTGTCAGACTTGGATTATAAATATTTAAAAAATAATAATTTTAAAGATGAAAAATTCATAAATACATATCATAACAATTGATTCCCTGATTCTGCTGCCGCTACGCATCTCTGAGAGACAGAGGAGACCAACTGAAAGGAAGGAAAAGTGGCTGAATACAGGATTCTTGGTATAAAACTCCCTTAAGAAGCATACGTGTGAAACGCGTTGGTGGCCAATGGTTATTACATCCAATTTGTGGAAAGAAAATATATTAATTTAATCTGGATGACGAGTATGATTTAAATGTATAATTGTACAATATGCTGTTTATCTAATTCTGCAAGAATCAGGGAATCAATTGTTATGATGTTTTTTTATGTATTTTTAATCTTTAAAATTATTTTTTTTGGAATATTTATAATGCAAGTCTGACATTTCTTAAAGCACCATTACTACTACATGTAGTTGTTTGGAAACTATATTACTTATTAGGGGTGAGGTCTCAGACCACTTGGAGGTGAAGGATCTGGGCAGCATATTTTTGAAAAAAAACCTTCCCAAGTTAAAAACAAAAAAAATTATGTGGGGTCCCCCCCAAAAAAACATACCAGACCCTTTAGATCTGGTAGGAATTTTAAGGGGGGACCCCACTTTTTTTTCAAAATTTTTTGGGGTGGGGTTCCCCCTTAAAATTCCTATCAGAGCATAGGCCTGGCAGGGCAGGAAAAGGGGGGTGATCGAGCACCCCCACCTTACCAGGTCATGTACCCTCGACATTGGGAGGGTGTCAACAAGGGCCTCTACCCCACAACCCTGGCCCAGTTGGTGCAGGGGTCTGCGGGCAGGGGGACTTATTTGCATTGGGGTACCCCTTTTATTAAGGGGGCACCCAGATGCTGCCCCCCCCTTGAATGAATATAGAAATACTTTTTTTGCCTCAAATTGGAGGTTTTGGACCCTTTCACACTGCCACAGGATTGCAACTACTGAGTGCCATAGCCAGGTGATAATTACCTCA
>NW_017307004.1:599502-620975 GCF_000935625.1 Nanorana parkeri
TAATTTCCCCCTTTTTTTTTTTTTTTTTTTTTAGTGAATTGACTTCATGTGATATTTATCTCATGTTTTTAAATTTTTGCTTTTATTTATATCACATGTTTTTAATTAATTGGCTTTTTTTTATCTCATGTGATATTTCACAAAAATTTTTTATCTAACCACAGCTAGCTATGCCCCATTGTTTATATTTTGCTGGCATCTGTCAGAATGCCATTCTGCTGCGGGAGTTCGTCGCGAGGGGATGGGTCGGGAAGGGGGGGTGACAGGTTTTTATTTGATTATTTCTATTTATTTTTCTATTTCGTTGAGTCGTCGTGGACAACGCTGGTCATCGTGATTGACCCCAGGATTACATCGGTGGATCTTTTTTTTTTTTTTTTTTAACAATAAAGGACGTGTCAAAAAACTTTGTTGTGTTTTTATTTCAATTAAAGGATTTTTTTTTTCTAAAAGTCTGGGCTTTTTATTTAAATTTATTTACATTTATTTTAACTTTTTTTACTGAATGGGTAGGAGTACAAGTACCCCTTACTCATTCACGAGTGCGAAAGGGGGGCACATCTTGTGCCGAGGACATTTAGTTTGGCGGGGGGAGGGAGAGCGCGCTAGCTCGTCCCCTGCCCCCTTTTCCTGACTTGCCAGGCCTGTGCTCGGATCAAGGGTCTGGTTAGGAAATTTTATTCCTGCATTTCTAGGGGTGGGGTTCCTCCTTAAAATTCCTTCCAGACCTTAAGGCCTGGTATGACTTTGAGGGTGGACCTCATGCACTTTTATTTTCTTTTATTTAAATGGGGTCCCTCCTAACATTCCTACCAGACCTAAAGGGTCTGGTATTGTTTGGGAGGGGGAACCGCACACAATTTTTTTTTTTTACAAATGTCATTTTTGCTGCAGCAGGTTCTATACATTGTACAGATGTGTCACTTTACAGGCAGTTTAAGGGGACCCCCCAAGCACGATATTTAAAGGAATTTTTCATATGATTTTTTTTCAATTTAAGCAATGTTAAAAATCACTGCTCCTTTAAAAACGGTATTTTTGAAAAGTGTTTTTTTTATTGATACATGTCCCCCAGGGCAGTACCTGAATCCCCATACCCTTTTTATGGCCAATAACTTGCATATAAGCCTTTAAATTGAGTTTGAAGTTCGAGGCACGGAGGGGGGTATAGGTACACTTAAATACTAGACCACACAGGGACTCTTATACACACAACACACAAGCGTGCGAGGGTTGAACTTGATGGACCTGTGTCTGTTTTCAACCTCAAATACTATGTAAGTTCAGCATGACCTGGACTTCCTCCTGCAGGCATATTGAAGATTTATGGTGTGAAGAAGGAAGATCTATTATGTACAGGGGTGTCCATAGCCTTTATGCCGCCTGAGGAGGCTGGGATGGTGGTGGTAGGGGACGGCCATGCTGAATGGTGCACAATCAGTGTGGGGGGAGTGATGCCTCTAAGAGCCGAGTGGAGAAATGTTTGCATCTCCCCACCAGCTCTTAGCAACCTCAGTGCCAGGGAAGCTGTAAGGGAGCATAGCTGCAACTTCACAGGCTTCTCATCCAATCTGAATGCCGGGCAGGAGCCAGGATACCACCTGCCAGGCTCCTTGCTTCATTACTGCACCCCTGCTGGAAGATGTAAGTTGAAGAGATGGGAATCCAGGATGCCTCAGGTCTAACACACACACACACACACCCCTCCAAATCATTGGATTCAGGTGTTCCAATCACCTCCATGGCCACAGATGTATAAAATCAAGCACCTAGGCATGCAGACTGCTTCTACAAACATTTGTGAAAGAATGGTTGCTCTCAGCAGCTCAGTGAATTCAAGCGTGGTACCATGATAGGTTGCCACCTGTGCATTAAGTATATCCGTGAAATTTCCTTGCTACTAAATATTCCACGGTAAACTGTTAGTGGTATTATAACAAAGTGGAAACAACTGGGAACAACAGCAACTCAGCCACAAAGTGGTAGGCCATGTAAAATGACAGAGCGGGGTCAGCGCATGCTGAAGTGCACAGTGTGCAGAAGTCGCCAACTGAGTCAATAGCTACAGACCTACAAACTTTGTGTGGCCTTCAGTGTAGAGAGCTTCATGGAATGGGTTTCCATGGCCAAGCAGCTGCATTCAAACCTTACATCCCCAAGTGCAATGCAAAGCGTCAGATGCAGTGGTGTAAAGCGCGCCAACACTGGAATGGGTTTCCATGGCCGAGCAGCTGCATCCAAGCCTTACATAACCAAGTGCAATGTAAAGCGTCGGATGCAGTGGTGTAAAGCACGCCACCATCTGGCAATCCAATGGACATGTCTGGGTTTGGTGGTTGCGAGGAGAACGGTACTTGCCTAACTGCATTGTGCCAAGTGTAAAGTAACTGAGCACCAGTGTACAAAGCAAGATATAAATAATAATAATATAAATAAAGACATGGATGAGCGAGTTCGGGGTGGAGGAACTTGACTGGCCTGCACAGAGTCCTGACCTCAACCCAAGAGAACACTATTGGGATGAATTAGAGCGGAGACTGCGAGCCAGGTCTTCTCGTTCAACATCAGTACCTGACCCCACAAATGCCCTTCTGGAAGAGTTGTCAAACATTACCATAGACACACTCCTAAACCTTGTGGACAGCCTTCCCAAAAGAGTGGACGCTGTTATAGCTGCAAAGGGTGGGCCAACTCAATATTGAACCCTACGGACTAAGGCTTGGCACACACCTTACAACCATCGCAAGACTTTTGTCTTGCGATGGTTGTAAGGTAATTTAAAAAACGTACGATCTGCCTATCTTGCATAGGCAGATCGTACTTGCGATGATCGCAAACCACGCTCCCTGAGGGGCGGGCTTCCGATGACCGCAATGCCGAACAGGCACTGCCGAACTTGCGCACACCGGCCCGTCCGGCTTTTATCTTACGAACATGCTACAGACCCACCGAACATCGTACGATGCTCGGCGGGTTTTGAAACATGTCCGTAAGTTTAAAGTCGTGCGACCTTACAGTAGTAGAGGTCGCACGCCTTCCACACACCTTACGATAATCGCACGATCGGGGGATTTCCACGATTATCGTACGATTATCGTAAGGTGTGTGGGGACCTTAAGACTAGGACGCCATTAAAGTGCATGTGCGTGTAAAGGCAGGCATCCCAATAAAGGAAATTGCTCTGGACAGGAAGTAGTTAAAATCCACAACTAGTAGAGGGAGAGTTGGGATGATTCTAAGCTAAACAGTAACAAGGTTGCAGAGCTGGCTATTAAGTAGGCTTTTTAGTTTGACTTATTCCACAGTGGCTATTGCTGAGACTCCAACAAGATCACTATACTGGATGTGAGACTGGAGGAGAACCATGTCATTGACATACAGTACCTGGTGAGGTCCAGGCCTGGGGCTAAGATAAACCTCCCAGAGCACAGAAATAATGTGAACTCACAATCCGCTACTGTGGCATGGTGAGAAGGCTGTGGCTGCCCTGTGCACTTTTCCGGGCCCATAGACCAGAATAAGCATAGTTGTGCTATAGCTCCCTCTACAGACCTTCATGACCTAGTATACACGGAGTGGCCAAATTATTATGACCACCTGACGTTTGTAGGTTAATTAGCGATAATTGCGTGCTGAAGTTGCTAGAGGGCCAGACCATTATAAATAGGGAAGCAGGTTGTTTACCACGACAGTAGAAGTGAAGCCAAGGAGCGAGTATCAGCAAAACAGCAGAATTCGTTAAATGTTCAAGAGCAGCTGTTGTTAAAGTGTTTAAAGACTGGACTGTCAGCAGAAAATCTGGGTCTGAACATGCGAATTGTGGCCATCAGCGACTAGTCAATGTTAGGGCAGAACGGAGAGTGGCAAGACTGGTACAAGACAACAGAAGGGCAACAGTGCAGTGTCAGATTCCTCACATCATATTTCAACATCTCGTGGAGTCACAAGGGGGCCCCACGAAGTCATCATGTGGAGTCATCTCGTGGCCCAACAAAGTACTGATGGGGTGTTCATAATAATCTGGCCACTCAGTGTATATGCTGCTGTGTGCTATGTGTGTATGCTATCTGCTGTTAGCACTAGTCCTCCTTTTCCTAAGTGGAGGATGGTATGGAATGCAGGAATGTGAAGACTTTTTTGTTATAATCCCAATTCACTTTGTCTTTATAGGAATTGAAGAATTATTCATCTACAACAATATCATCTTTTTCTTCATGTCAGCTTAATAAATATGCTGGAAAAACAGAATCCATTTAACAATACACAATTGTTCCAGATAGTAGTATACCACGGTCCTCCCGCCCATTTCATTGGACCGTACATAAAAGTCAGCTTACATGTTTTTATTAGATCTTATGCATTATTCTAATCTTTGTTAATTTCTTATATGATGGTGGTAGATAATATTGAAACTATGCCTCCAGGTGCATAAAGTATGCATAGGTATTGTATAAAAAAAGTAATAATGTCATGGAAAATCTTTATTGAATGCAATACAAAGGCTGACATTGCTTTTTGAAAATAATTTTTAGAGCGGAACGCCAGGGAAATTTTTCTAAGCCCCTGCATTGGGGCTACCGCCTAACTGCAAGGGTTAGGTGCTCGTTTCTGTCTGGGGTAAAAAAATAACCATTATATTCACCCGATCCTCCGAGATGGCTTGCTGTTAGACCAGTCCCTTCCGCCTTGCTCACCCTCCGCTGCAGCAGTCTAAGGTCTTGAGAGCAATCACATTCTATACGCTGGGAGGTATTCATAAAAACTGGAGCAGACAGAATCTGGAGCAGTTGCTTATGGCAACCAATCAGTTTCTTTTTTCAATTTGTTCAGTTAAGCTTTGAAAATGGAAGAGAGAAGCTGATAGGTTGCCATGGGCAACTGCTCCAGATTCTGTCTGCTCCAGTTTTTATGAATTCCCTTTAACTACAATGAGGACGCCGAGGGGCATACCGTCACTGCAGCATGGGGGGCGAAAGGCAGAAGGGACCAGTCCAAGAGCAAGCCAGCTCCAAGCTTGCTCCCATGATAGACTACAGTCTCAATTCAAATTCGTAAACTAACCATGAGATTGTAGTCCATCACGGGAGCGTGCCTGGAGCGGTGGCTACTTTACCACACACACAGGGACCAGGGGCAACAAAGGTAGCCACCTCCAGAAGAAATGTACAAATAAGCTTCCTTTTTGTTAATAGTTAAGGTACTTGAATGCATTTTTAGGATTTAACTCCAGAGTTTAGTGTTACTTTAAATCTGAATGTGAAGCATAGTCTGAATCCTCTGCCCTCATCAGTCATGCTAAGAATTTTATACCACTCCTAACTACTGTACTTTTTTTGGACATTGGCATGGCAAAGAAGCATGCACAAAAGGAAAACATTGGCACTGGCTGTGATCAGCAAACTGGAAACATTGGCACTGGCTTTAGTCAACAAAGTGGAAACACTGGAACTTGCTATAATATCAACACTGGCACTGGCTGCGATTAGGTGTATAATAGGGACTGTGATCACAGATGTGATTTTAGCAGAAACCGTCAGATATGGGACACTAGCTGCAATTGGCACTTAGCTATCTTCTCTCACAATTGCTCTGTGAGAGGAAGAGAAAAGCTGGCTGCTGACCACAGCCAGAGTTTATGCTTGTGATTGCTGTCACTGGTTACAGCCATCACAAGGTAGAGAGCTACTCTCATTTGCACTGTACCTTTTTGTTTGTGATTTGCCCTGTCCAATGACAGCACTAACAGCCACTGCGCATGCACGCACAGGAAAAAAGGACATTTAAAAACATCCACTCACAAGAGGAAGTGCCCCCATGGCTGGTTGTGGGGTGATTGACTGTGGTAAGAAAAATTGTTGTATTTTAACCACTTGCCGTCCGCCCGTTGTAAAAAAACGGACGGACGGCACTGCAGCATTGGCGGGTTGCCGTCGCCAGACGGCATTTTTTTCCTGCTCGCGCGCGCCCCTCCTACCGGGCACGCACGGGCATAAAAGACCCGACCAATGCAAACACCCGTTACCGGGTGTTTCACATATAGGCGATCAGTGGCTCCATAGCCCGCCGATCGTCTATATGTGCTCGTTTCCAAAGCCTAGAATATAGTAAAAAAATTAAAACCACAGTGGTGAATAAAAACCACCAAAAGAAAGCTCTATCTGTCCTTAAAAAAAGGGTATAAAATTTATTTCAGTACAGCGCTGCATGACGGAATAAATGTCAGTCAAAGTACCGCAGCGCTGAATACTGAAAAATGGCCTGGATGGGAAGGGGGTTTAACACCGCGGATGTCAACTGGTTAATAACGGTTATATTTTATTGCTTCCCTGGTTTATGGACATTTTAAAAGACTTTTACTTGAAGCAAAAAACATCTCCAAGTCAATTATCACAATAACACCTCTAAGCTCCGATCTCTATCTCTATAGCCTAACCTTTTACAATAGGTGTTACTACTAGTATGTCAAGAAAACAATTATTTTCTGATTGGGTATATTCCAGTGCTACTCCTTTAAATACTTGTGTTAGCCAATATATATATATAAGATATTACGTAAACTACAAACTTTCTTTATTGATAAATGACTAACACGGTTTAAGACTCTACTGCTGCTAGACATCCTCAAATCAAGACTTTCCTCTTACATTCTTTTGCAAAAAGCGGGTTTAATCCCTGAAATACTTGCAAAGTGCAACTATTCATATTGAATGCCTTTAATTAATTCATTCATTCATTCATCCATCAATCAACCATCCCACAACCTTAATCAAAGCCCTTTTTAAAAGGAAGCTTAGTAGGGTGATTTTACCATCTCTATAAACACCACCCCTAGTTAAATAAGAATCACACTCATAACCCCTGACAGGGACAAGCACCTTCATTCTTATTCACACACACTGAACATATGGGATAGTTGGAAGGCAACACACTCTGGTGAGACAGCACATGCCTTTTATTTCCACATCCTAAGTACAGCATTTTTATAAATGTCCCTATTTTACCTTCCCCAAATTCAACTGACAATGAAAGATATGTTCACACTTAAGAGATACTATAACCACAATCAGGACAGTTTAAGAGAATAATTATCTTACAGTATTTCTTAAATATGCACAAAAATCTCTGCCTTCTTTGAAATCAACAATATGGGAGGTTAAAAAAAAAACTACTAGAGGTGACTAATATTACAGGCATTTATATAGCGTAAACAATTTATGCAACTGTAAATCTATAGCACTTCCTGCCCTCAAGGAGCTTACAATCTAAGGTCTCAATGTCATATACAAGCATACCAATTAACCTACCAGCATGTCTGGAGTGTGGGAAAAAAACAGAGTACCTAGAGGAAACCACGCAAGCACAGGAAGAAAATGCAAATTCACAGGGCTATTCACAAAAGGGTGAAGGGTTTGGAGAAGGCAGGAGAAGTGAACAATCTAGGCCAAATTAGCTGGACTGGAAAGTGAGCTGAACTGGAGATTTTTGTTTCCAAATCAGCTATTTTGGCCTAGATTGTTCTTCTCCTGCCTTCTCCAAACTCTTCACCCTTTGTGAATAGCCCTGTCAATATAGATATTGTCCTGGCTGGGATTCTGAGGACCCTAGTGCTGCAAAGCAGGCTTGTTAACTTCTATGCCACCGTGCTGCCCCCAAAACGTACAGCCCTAAACAAGGTTTATTCTAATATGTGTAAACTATGTATAATATTTGGCAGACCTTAAACCTCATACATCAAATGTCTCACATCCCCACGCCTTCTCTACTTCTTTCATTTGATGCAGAGAAAAAGGTCAGCGGCAAAGACAGGAGATGTCTGAATCTGACTTTGGCATATCTCTACAGTTTCTTGAAGGGAACCAAAGTCTATATACAGCTGGGCTAAAAGCAGAACTTCAGGAATTTTTAAATTAACCCTTCCAGTGGGGCTACCACGCATGTCAAGGGTTAAAGTGACACTAAACCCTACAAAATTTTTCTACTAACACATATTGTATCTACATATTAAGCCTTCAACAAATCCACATTCATTTTTTATTCAAAATCAATTCTTACTGTTTTTTTTCTACTTTTAAAAGCCTTCCCTGTGTGCTACCTGTGCCTCTTGTTCCCAGCTGCATAGGACAGCTTTCCCAAGTGTCTGTGTAGCAAAGGATGTGAGCTGGCACATGCGCAGTTGATGTTACCAGATAGCAGAGGAGGGAGATATTGTGAATCAATGAACACATACTGGGAGTACGCACACAGGACAGACTCAATGGGACACAGGAAGAAATAGGATTCGGCGCAGGATCAGAGAGTGGCAATAGCCCTGAGGAGACAGTTCAAAATGACTGGAAGTTCCGAGCCCATCAGCTGTCATGGCACTCCCTCCAGCCTGTCCCCTCCTCCACAGTAGATTAGAATGTTCTTCAGCATCCTCATGTCTATGCACAGTATAGACGTGATGATTTACTGTACTTTAAACCGCTGCAGAGGAGGAGGAGAGACATTCTAGGGACCATTCTAAGAAGAAGTTTTGGGTGAGTAATTCTTTGGGGGGTTTTAATCTAGACACAAACGTGCGGTTAACCCTTGCAGTGTGCGGGGGTAGCCCCACTGCAATGGTTAATAAAATAAAAATCCTGGAGTTCTGCTTTATGCTTCAGTATACAACACAGTGTTATGTTCAGCTTTTTAAAAAAAAAAAAATATGTTATGACTGCCCCTTCTCGCCACTGTTATTGAACCTATGGATAAATCCTTGGCACCCTAGTTAGAACAGCTATTAATATACCATTATATTAATTATATAAATATAAAATTGCCCTTTTTGTGGATGACATTTCATGCACATTAACCTGCCCACATCCGTTACCAAACCTAAGTAAACTAATAGGTCAATTCTGTAATCTGTCAGGATTCAAACCTAAGCCAAAGGAAACTCCATTACACTTACCTTATACCCAGCAATCAGCTTTGGTAGTAGCCTTCAAATTCCACTGGATAATGAACAGTGTGAAATATCTAGGGATTCAGGAAACTTCAAACTTATAAGACCTTTTGTCCCATACACTCTCCTAATAAGCAAACCTCCTGAAGGGTTATACTGGCACAACTACAAAATACTGCTCACAGAATATTCTTCCTATTCTACTTGCCACCCATATCTGTCTCTATGGCTGGACTTAACAAGGTTCTATCACATATCACAGAGTTCAAAACTTCCACTTGCTCGCTCACAATTGGTGAGTGAAAACTGGGTGGGGACGAGTGGAAATTCAGGGGGGGAAACTGCCGCCGCTTCAGCAGCGGCGTTCAACGTGTCAGTTCTCTCTATTCTCCTCGGCCGCTACAGAGCGGCAGAGGAGGAGAAGAATCAGTTCGGCTGTCTTCACTTACATCAGCTCTTCAGGCCACCTGCAGCTTCCTTTGCAGACCTCAGCTGCCATAGTGTTAGGATCCAGAGCGCCTCTAGGTGGCGCAGGAGCTGAGACCTGCAGCTCCAGTGCTCACCTGCGGGTGTTTCCCAGCTGCCAGTACTTCCTGGGAGGATATTTAAACCCTCCCTGCAGTCAGGATGATGGCTCAGTATCGTGTCCTGTTTCCTGAAACTTGAACCCTGAGTCCCCAGTTTCGGTGAACCCTGCTTTCTGTCCAGACTCCTGTTACCAGTCCTGTACCCTGTTTGTGTCCCGAGCCCGGTTACCCATTTGCAGTCCTAGATACCTCTTGTTGCCATTACCTGCCTTTCCCCCTGTTGCCATTACCTGCTTGTCCTCTTGTTGCCATTACCTGCCTTTCCTCCTGTTGCCATTACCTGCTTGTCCTCCAGTTGCCATTACCTGCTTGTAGTCTGGTTGATGTTACTTATTTATGTTTGCTTTTGGGTGTTGTTTAGTTTTGCTGTTTATTAAACTGTATATAATACATTCTGCCCTGTCCGGTGTGGTCATAAGTGTTTGGTCTGCCTGTGTGGGTACCTGCGCAGGTGTGGGGTCACCTGTGCCGGTATCCCTGACACATAGGCTACGAGGAAGACAGCAGAGACACTATTGGCAGGCTAGCGCGGGAGAGGCAGGACAGGAGGGAGGCTTCACCTCAGACATGGAGGATACATTGCTGTATCCTTCATGTACATTGCCCCCCCCCTCACCACCACCAGGAGAGGAAGATGTGCACTGTAAGTCCCTGTTATTTCTACCTTACACCGCTGACCTCTGCACTATGCATTACATTACTGACTTCTATACTGTGTGTTACATTACTGACCTCTGTACTGTGCTTTACATTACTGACCTCTGTACTGTATGTCATACTTCTGACCTCTGTACTGTGCGTTACATTACTGACCTCTGTACTGTGTGTTACATTACTGACCTCTTTACTGTGCATCATACTGCTGACCTTTTTACTGTGCGTTACATTACCGACCTCTGTACTGCTGACCTCTGTAATGTGCGTTACATTGCTGACCTCTGTGTCATGCTGCTGACCTCTGTATTGTGTGTCATACCATTGGCATCTGTACTCTGTGTCACACCACTGACCTCTGCACTCTGCAGTGTTACTGATCTCTGTACTGTACGTCATACAACTGACCTCTGCACTCGGTACATATGCACTCTGCGTCACACCGCCGGCCTCTGTACTCTGCGTCGCACCGCCGGTTTCTGTACTCAGCATCGCACCGCTGGTTTCTATACTCTGCATCACACCCCTGGTTTCTGTACTCTGCATCACACCGCTGGTCTCTGTATTCGGCATGACACCACTGGTTTCTGTACTATGCGTTGTTACTGATGTCTGTACTCTGTCTGGAATACATCCAGTGATAAAGCCTAGGCTGGGATAGTGTCATCAGTTAGCTGCAGGCAGGAGGAAGCATTTCTTCAGTCTCCTCTACCCCAGCAAAAAGACTGCAATGGTCTAAAACTGACCAAACACTGATAGATTTCCATACAAAGTTCATATAAAAAATATCAACTAGATATTCATACTAGAACTGCAGAGCATGTTCGGCTGAGCGAAGTGCAGCCAAAGGCAGCCGATGTACGGCTGATTTCAGCCGATGTACTGTTGAAATCAGCGGTACTGAATGCAGGGTGGATTTGGCCATCTCATTTGCCAGAAATACTACCATGCTGCTCGATTTGTCCAAATACTCCAATGGAATAACCCTATTCTACAGCAAGACTGTCAGATATCAAAGAAAACCTCATTCGTTCTATCCCCTTGCATGACCTAACTTGTAGCCCAAAAACATCCTAAAACTCACAAAATTAAAGACAACACAACCTCCCTGTAGAAGAATGTTCCACCCTATACAATTAAGCCACTTTATTTCAACTATATTTCAACAGAGGTCTTGATGGACTCTATTCAAGTCAGGATCTCTATGCAGAAAACACCTGCAGCTGTAGTCTCTGTGTTCCTGCCAAATGGGACCCTTTTAGGTTATGTCCCCCCTATAAAGCTGGCTTCTTTGGGCTTTAACTTAGCTTTATTTATTCCTTGTATTCTATATTCTATTCTAGCTGTCTCTGCACAATGAGTCACTCAGAGCGCAGAAAAGATTCTCACATGATCATTAGAAAAAGGGTCACTTCTTAAGGTAGGTAGTGGAGAGAATGGAAAAAATAGAGCACAGTGAGTTGACATGTAATTTTCATCCCTCTGTCCAGTGAAGACCAGGAGGAAGACTCTAGAGCCCCCCATTCCCAAAGCTCTTAGAGGCATGATCATTCCTCTTCTAAGTTGCTGGTCAGAATTTTCTTGTAGGTGTCACCATTGCTCAAGGCCAGGTGAGGAAGATGCCCTACCTGACAAACTCATCTTTAAAAACTGTTTCCACAAGGCCTCTAGGTACAAAGATGCTGGAAGCAGGTAGGTAATTTCCGATATAGTTAAGGAGTTTATATCTGAGTTCAAAGCACTTCTGAGGCATTCAGAACACTAGACCAACCTGTTGCACTGACTCCTATGATGCAGTCAAGTGGAGAGAAGGAGAAATGTGAAGAGTCTGGTGATACTGACAGCCATTCAAGATTTGATTTTCAATGGAATTGAACAATGGAACAATTCAATCAATTCAATGGCAACACCCGGCTCCCAAAAAGTTCAGAGATACTATGCCCATCTTAAGAAGCTGACCGATACTTTTCCTCTAATAAATGAATTTAAAGTGATATTAAAGTCAAAAGTTTTTTTATCCGATTTCAATTGTTGCTTAAATTACTTGCAATGGATGTTGCTTCTTGATGTTTAAAAATTTTAGTTACCTGCAGAATCAGCTGGTTCCCTGAGCACTGGCCCTGATATCCTGTTTTAGGTTGGCTCCTTTCTCTTGCAGGGCACAATGGAGCCACTTTAGTGTGCTAGTGAGCTGTGTGTGTCTCCATAAACACACAGGCTAGGCAGGGCAAGTCACTACCATACTTCCTGATCCCCACTCCTGCCTTCTTCCTTCTCCAAGCAAGTAGATAAACAGTTGCTGAGAACTGTGCTGTCCCTTGTGATCTTTTACTGGATAGGAAGTTCAGTGAAGCTGGGAGAGTTGGAGCCAGCTGTTCAAAAACATGAATGTAAGTGTTTGGGCAAAAATGTAAAGAAATACTTTGCTGGCAAATGCATATTTGCTAGATCTGGATTCATTTCTGTAAAAAAAAGTTTAAGAGTTTACTACTACGGACATTTTTCTGAATGAATAGTCAAGAAAATCAGCCCTCCAGGACGGGTTGAAAAAGATGTATTCTCTCTTAGAAGCTGACACAGCATCCTTGAACTCTGTAGTAAATGCCATTGTTATGCACTTAAGGTGCCATGTCACCTTGTCTTTGAAAGGCTCCGTAATGTTTAAGGATGTATTAGATCTTATGAAAAGTAAACTTGGCAGCAGACAGCAAATTCAGATTGACAATTGCACTGACTTCAGTCATTAGAGCTTGGGCTGGTTATTCAAGCTCTGGGTGAGCCCAAACTATTGGCAGTCTTTATTGGAGAGGCCACCATTAACACAATCAGAGGGCTCTCAAAAGTAATGTTACACAACACCAGTAAAAATGAGTCCTTACATCCCAATACATGTTTTCAAAAGTTTTTTTGCTTTCCCGTTAAAGATATTTATCTACAGTGCAAATACTTACCTTTGGAAGTTTCGACCTTGAAAATTATATTTACCAAAGTTCTAGTCTCCATTCGGATACTTCTTCAGGAGCATAGACTCTACCTGGACAATATTCTTTTTAAGCCATGTCCAGGGAACATCTCCTAGCAGGGGCGGACCTACTGGCAGTGCAGACAGTGCGGCTGCCCCCAGGCACAAGGCTGGGGTCCACTTAGCAGGGGCGGACTGAGCAATTGCTGTCATGCCCCCCGGGCTCTCTTATGCCCCATAAAAATGGCCCCCGTCCCAGCACCAGCCATCACTGATTTCAGCTCTCCCTTCTCGGATGCTCTGCAGCAGCAGCGGCTGAAGAGCAGAAGAAGCGGTTCGGTTGTCTTTGATATCTGCCCGCCTTACTGATCGGGCTTCTTGATGGCCACCTGCAGCTGCCATAGGCTGGGAGGGAGGCTGCAGACCTATCATTGGCTGGCTGTAAATTTCAGGAAAGTGAGTCCTGAAGTGAGGGCACAAGGCTGCTTCAGCTCAGGTCCCCAGATCATCTATGTGCACTGTAAGTTCTTGTTTTTTCTGTGTTACACCGCTGACCTCTGCACTCTGCATTACATCACTGACTCCTGACCTCTCCATTACATCATTGAGCTCTTCACTCTGCCTTACATTACTGACTTCTGACCTGTGGATTACACTGCTGACCTCTGCACTCTGCATTACGCCAATGACCTCTGCACTCTGCGTTACATCACTGACCTCTGCGTTACATTACTGACTTCTGACCTATGCATTATACCATTGACCCTCTGTACTATGCGTTACATTACTGATCTCTGCATTACACCACTAACCTATGTACTCTGTGTTACACCGCTGACCTCTGTACTATACGTTATATTACTGACCTCTATGTTACACCACTGACTTATCCATTATACCACTGACCTCTGTACTCTGCGTTACACCACTGATCTCTGTATTATGCGTTACACCGGTGACCTCTGCACCCTATGTTACATTACTGGCTTATTGTAATGCATTACATCAATTCATAGATCACACAAGTGATGAGTTGCTGGATGACTCACAACTGTGGAGTATCTGCTTACTATCCACAGATCTGGGGTTGTAGTTTGTACAGTCAATCTGGTAGGTCAGGCAGATGTGATACAGGGGCAGTGGTGAAACGTCTCTTAAGTGCATCAGTCTTCCAAATAAATTTGGTTTTGGTTGCAACTCTGGTTAATTTGGTTAAAGGTCTGACTATATCAGAAAAGTTCTTTATGAACTTCCTATAGAAGTTCTAAAAACCTAAGAATCTTTGAAAAGTTTATGATGCAGTCAACTACGGATTTGTACATTTGTATTCCCTCTGGAGAGACTATAGGGTCTATTCACAAAGCTGCCAAAGGATCTAGCCGTAGCTTTGGCCGATCCTTCAGCTAGCTTCAGCCCCAGGACCCCTTCGGTTCAGTAGAACCGAAGGGGTGCTGTACGGGCTATTCACTATAGCCTGTACAGCTCCCGAACATGGCCGAGCGGCTCAGTCGAGCCAAACGCATATGGCTCGGCTGAGCCGCTCTGAAAGTCGAAGCTGGCCGGCCGACAGCCTGCTTCTGACAGCTGGGTGGAGCCAGCCGTGATCTTACGGCTGGGTCCGGCCACTTTCAGAGAGATCAGCGTCCCTTGTTACCTGCTAACCAGGGACACTGATCTCCAAACAGCAAACTCTCCCTGGTGCTCTGGGAGTCTCCCGCTCCCGGCCGCCCAAGGAGAGATACACTGCCGACTCTTTTTTTTTTTATTCTGACACGGAGCCGTGTCAGAATAGAAAAAATAAAAAAAATAAAAAAAAATAAAATAAACAATTTTTTGCCCATTGGAATGCATTGCTAGATTCCTACTGGCTATTCCCATTACCATTGGATATTCCTATTAGCATTGTACACGCCCTCTGCTGCAGTTCTCCATCAGGTCCATCAGCAGAGGGCGGGTACAATGCTAGTTTACTATTGGCTATTGCAAATTGAAATAGCCAATAGGAATCTAGCAATGCATTCCAATGGGCAAAAATGTATGTTTTTTTTCTATTCTGACACGGCTCCGTGTCAGAATAAAGAAAAAAAAAAGAAAAAGCAGTGTTTCTCTCCTGGGCAGCCAGGGCGGGAGGCTCCCAGATCGCCCGGGAGAGTTTTTTCCTTCCGTTTTTTTTTTACGGCAACAGAGCTGCCGGACAATAGAAAACTATTGGGCGGAGCTAGCTGTCACTGCTAGCTCCGCACAATCGTTTTCTATTTACTTTTTTAAAACTTTTAAAACTATTTTTCTGTTCTGCTCGGCCCCTCTGAAGGACCGAGCAGAACAGCTGAGCCGAATGCCGCTCAGCGGCATTCGGCTATTCACTCACTGCTAGACAGCTTAGTGAATGGACCCCTATGTATCCAAGGAAAGAAATTGATGGAGACTCAAATACATATTTCTCTAGTTTTGCATATACTGTATGTTGTGGACCCACAATCTGGAGAGAACACATTTCACATGTTTGCGGTGTTCCCTTAAGTTGTTGCAATAGAATAGTATGTCATCTCTGTAAATGACAACACAGACATCTAGTAAATCTCTACTCATTGTCATTGTCATTGATAAAATATTGGAATGTTGCTGTGGTGTAGTTCTAGTGACATTGTATTCCAACAAAAGGTAGATTGATGTAGCTTCAACCAGGGAAGACCTAAGATGATTGGGAAAAGAGGTGAAGGAAACACATCAAAGGTTACATACTCTACATGGGTGTCATTAGACATGACAATCAAAGACTGTGTCTGTAAATTGATAGGACCTGATGTCCTTTAAGTGTTGGTATTTTATTATTTTCAACAAACTTCAGTCAATGAAGTTGCCACAAGCCCCTGAGTCCACCATAGCTTTAACCACTTCAAGACCAGGTGTTTAGACCCCCTTCCTGGCCAGGCCATTTTTCAGTGTTCAGCGCTGCAGTACTTTGACTGACGTTTATTCCGTCATGCAACGCTGAATTTTATACCATTTTTTGGGGACAGATAGAGCTTTCTTTTGTGTTATGAGTGATGAGTGTTATGAGTGATTGATGGCCCAAATGATTGCTCTCATTGCGACGTTCGCGGCGATATGTAACATGTGTAGCGCAATTGTCGTTTTTGCGCGCTTGGGCACCGGGCGCATATTTACGTTTATAGGTGTGTAAACGTGGGGGTGGGGGAGTTAAACATTTTGGGGGTTTTTTTTCACTTTTTTTATATGTGACTTTTATTTTACTTTTTTATATGTGACTTTTATTTTTTTTTATTTATATATATATATATAATGCATTGGTCGGGTCTTTTCTGCCCGTGCGTGCACGCTAGGGGGCGCCCGCGAGCAGAAAAAAAATGCCGTCTGGTGACGGCAACCCGCCAATGCTGTAGTGCCGTATGTCCGTTTTTTTACAACGGGCGGACGGCAAGAGGTTAAAAGCTTTTACTGCTCATCAGTTTAGTGTTATCAGTGATTGATGGCCCTAGACTTTTTGCTCTCACTCGGACGTTCGCGGCGATATGTAACATGTGCGGCGTAATGGGTGCAATCGTCTTTTTTGCACGTATGCTCCCCCGATGCATGTTTGCATGCGTGTATGTATGGGTGGGAACAACCAGGGAATCACCAGCACTCAATAGTTGAGTGCTGGTGATTCCCTGCTTGTTCTATGTCTGCACAGCGCCATCTGTGAACTAATATCACTGAGAGCACCATCTTCTCTTATCTGGCCGGGACTGCTGTGAGGTGTGCGGAGGGCTCCCCCAACGACCTACATATGTATGGGTGGGGACTTTAAGGTCCCATTCACACTGCACGATTCGCAAATCGCGCGTTTGTCGCGCGATTTTCATTTTGCGCGATATCGCGCAAATGCTTTTATTGAGCAAGCTAGAATCGCGGCAAACTCCGCTCCAAAAAGGGTCCTGCTGTAGTGACGCACGACCCGCGACAGCAGGACCCTTTGCCCCATTGCCAAGCATTAGAGAGCGATATCGCGCGGTAAATAGCTGTATCGCTCAGTGTGAACGGGGCCTAAAAATTGTTTTTTTATTCTTTTTTATGTGTAACTTTAAAACTTTTTTTTGGGAGGGGGACTTTTTTAAAACTTTTTTTTCCTCTAAACTTTATTGCTATCACATACGGGGGCTGATAAACCCCCCCTATGTGATAGCAAAATATGTGACAGGTCCTCTTTATGGAGACATCAGGGGTCTCCAAGAAGCTTACCATAATTGTTTTTCTTAGGAATAGGATATGACTCTAATAGATGATCAGACGAGGCACAGTACATACATAGGTTGAGGGTTCAATGCCTACGTCTCTCTTCTTGAGAAATGGGACCACGGATTGTTCTGATCTCCATAGGAACCTCTGGATTTGGAGGGATTGGGGTACATGGAGAATAGGCTGTACTGGAGACTCTTCCTGCTCTCGTTTTACGCAACCTCCTATCAATGGTTATGCAGAAGTGTATTTATGCGTCAAGTGGGAGTGGTAGCTCAGTTCTGGCTAGCTCATCTTTTAAGACTTCTGAAAGACCTAGGCAGCATTAGACTGATGTAATTCCATTGGGTCTCTCTAGCCCATTGTTTGAGCTCAGCGATATAGTCTTCTACAGGTCATTTGCCCTGCCTCAAATTTATAATAGCGGATTCTGCAAACGACTGTTAAATTGGTTCTACATATAGTAAGCCATTTGCCTCCAAGAAGTTGGAGAACAAATTCATAATGGGGTCATGCCTCTCCCAATATGTGTTGGCCCAGGCCCAAGGTTCACCACAAAGGTAAGAAATGATTGTGCAAACTTTTATTCTATTGTAGGGGTATGTCCTGGGTTAGAGGTCAAACATCAGCTTGCATGTGTTAATAAATTCATGGTATTGTCTCCGATCACCAGAGGAAATATCGGGGGGATTAACCTTGGGTTCAGAGAAGTCACTTGTGGAGGGTCTGGTAGTTAGATTTTGAGAAATGTAGAGTCTAAGATTCTTATTCTCTAATAGAAGGTCATTAACCTTTTGTGTTAAGGCATCTAGCCTTCGTGTTAAATGTAATACATGCGTAGTAACCTCCACTGGATCTATTGTTAGAAGGTCCTATTAAACTGTAACGCATGCAACGCACTTACATGAATACGTAGAGCACACAGGTGACAAGTTGCTGGATGAATCACAACTGCGGAGTACAGTAATACCTTGGTTCACGAACGCTTCTGTTCACGAACAATTTGGTTCGCGAACAGGAAGTTCAGCACAATTTTGCTTCTGTTCGTGAACTCCAAATCAGGTGACGAACACGACCGCGGCCATCTTCCCCACTCTGACACGTGGCCATGGCTTCCTCTAGTCGAGATTGCGGTCACAGACAGACCTGTGCACACTTGCTGTGAAGCTTTTTTGTGTGCTTTTTAGCACATACAGTACTGTACAGTATTATTCAATCCAGCAGGGCTCCAAAGAAAGTGCAGAGCAAGCATGGTGGTAAAAGGAAAGTGCAGAGTGGTAATGAATTTACATATGGTTCAGAACGGATTAACCTCATTTACATTTAACCCTATGGGAAAATTTTATTCTGTTCACGACCAAAATCGGTTTGTGGCCACGTTTGTAGGAGTCAGAATGGATTAACACTATTTACATTGAACCTTATGGGGAAATTTTATTTGTTCGCGACCAATTCAGTTTGCGACAAGAATCGTGGAACGAATTAAGTTCATGAACCGAGGTACCACTATATCTGCTTACTATCCACAGATCTGGGGTGGTATAGCCTGGGGTAGTGAAATCTAAGTGTTTGTTGTTTACTAGGATGCCAAGCATTTCAAACTTCCTGGCTTTAAGTTGGAGAAGTGGGTGGTGCTGGAGTCTGTTCCTGGGTAAGTATATTACTGACCTCTGCATTACACCACTGACCTCTGCATTATACTCCTGACCTCTGTACTTTGTGTTACATTATGACCTCTGCATTACACTGCTGACCTCTGTACTCTGTTACACCACTGACTTCTATACTATGTGGTACACTGCTGACCTCTGTACTATGCATTACATTACTGACTTCTACATTACACCACTGACCTCTGCATTACATCACTGACCTCTGTACTATGCTTTACAACTGACCTCTGCACTCTGCGTTACACCACTTACCTCTGCAACTGCATTACAACTGACCTCGGCACTTTGCGTTACAACTGACCTCTGCACCTTGGCGATTTAATTTTTCAAATTTGGCTGCGTTAGGTCCCATGCGGCAGCCTTCTGGAGAACCACGCTGCACTTTATTACAGCGCTTTCACTGCCGGCACATCTCCATCTTCTGAGACTTTCCGCACCCCTCCTGAGACCCTCTGTCCGAGACATCATGCCAGGCCCCTGGAGCAGATTGGCAGCACAGAGTATGTAGCATATTAATATACTATTTTGCATTACTGTATAATGTATTGCTTGGATTTGTAGTCCCTCCACAGCCAGTGCCATTCTGCATTAGAGTGTAAGCTCCACTGTACAAAGTCTGATGTGACTGGCTCAGTGTCCTCTGTACAGCACTATGGTATATGTCAGAGCTATATAATTGTATAAAAATAATAGTTTGCGATTATGGGAGAACATTAGAGTGTAAGCTTCTTTGGTGCAGAGACTGCTGGGGGGTTGGGGAGCCAGTGAGATCCGATCCCACAAGCCCCTCCTTTAGCAAATGGGATGCGGGGGCCGAGAAAAAATCTTGCACCAGGGCCCTTTGTTCCTTAGGTCCGCCACTGTCTTCTAGTGCACTGAAATATATTTTGGTTGACACCCCAGACCTTTGAAGCAGCAGGGCGAAAGTGTCACTTCACAAAAAAAAGTGTTGCCATTTAAGCCAGACACAGTTGGTGTTTGAGATTCCTGGACTTGTCACAGTTATTCAGATGCAGTTGGAGAAGGCTGTAGGAGCCGGTTGCCAGGTGTACATGGTGCAAGGCAGATGAAGCCTACCAATTTCACAGGTAGTCTCTAACATACTAGATTTATGAGCGGTGTTTGAAGTCCCGAATAAGGGTGAGCAAATCTGCCTGGGTTCATTTCCCTGGGAGGAAAAATAATGTAGAGTGGGTAGACCGTCCTTTTAATGTGACTTCAGGGGTACAATGGAAAAACACACTAATTCTTAAAAGGTACATAGTTTGGAGATACCCTTAAACTGTATGTGGTATTATAGAACAGTAAGATTTTCACAGTTAGTATCAATTACACTTATTTCTGGCTTTACATATTTTTGATGTCAAACTGACTGTTTAATGTTTACATTTAGCTTGGCTTAATACATCAACAGCACCCCAATCTATTTCTGTCAGGGCTCCACCCTGACATTACTGGTTTGCAGCATTCTGGCTTGTCTGCCATTTTACTCACCTGTGTTTCCTTCTTTGTCTGAGCAGACTCTGGAACGTTGCTCACTACTCCCAGGCTCCCTCTTATGGCCAGACAGGAGAGCATCATCTGAGAGAGTCAGATGGGAGTTTCCTGTCTCTGAGTGATGATGTCACCCCACTCACTATATAAACCACTCAGTCCAGTCTGACCTTGCCCTTGCGTGGTCTTCCTGCTAGTGCATTCATGCTGCTCTGAGTATTCTGACGGTCTCTGGCTCCTGCTCCTGGCTTGTTCCTGACAACGCTGATTTCCTCACTCCTGCTCCTAGCTTGTTCCTGACGACAATTTCGCAGTATCGTTTGTAAGCTTCATTTTTCACATTATCACATTTCCTTAAATGTTTATTAAAATGTCAAAACAGAGTGCCTAAAATACATCAAAAGCAAATAGAAAAAAAATAATCCAATCTTAGAGGACCAACACAGAATTTACGCTGCAGCAAACATTAGAAATTTGGCAGCTGTGGTCCAGTTGTGGAAACATTGCATGACACCTTTACAGTAATGGAGCACCAGAATAGGCCAGGAAAGGTGGCAGGAGCTGGTAATGATGGCAGGTATTATTTTTTTCTTTTTTTGGAAGGGTGGGCCGGATCACACTTAAAGTGTATTTTCAATTTTGCAGCCAAACTGGGATAATACCTATTTTATATTTGTTGCATGTCCACAATCACATAGCATTAGCTAAACAAATATTTAAACAATGCTTCCAGTTTAAATTGCTTTTACCTGGGTTGGGGTTTCTTGGCTTCTTAAGGGTTTCTTGGCTTCTTAAGCATTAACATTTTTACTTGGTTCTCCTTCTTCGTAATGCTAGGAGGGTGTTATAGAAATTAATGTATGCTCCTGCGCATTAAAATCCGCTGCACTAAAAAGCACAGTTCTCAGCTCTTTTTTTATAATATGTTTATGCAG